>NC_140989.1:280021760-280064260 GCF_052327205.1 Somniosus microcephalus | reverse complement strand
GTGAGTGAGTGTGTGTGAGAACGAGTGTGTGTGTGAGAGCGAGTGAGTGTGTGTGTGAGAGTGAGTGAGCGTGTGAGAGTGAGTGAGTGTGTGTGTGAGAGTGAGTGTGTGTGTGTGAGAGTGAGTGTGTGTGTGTGAGAATCAGTGAGTTTGTGTGAGAGTGGGTGAGTGTGTGAGAGTGAGTGATTGTGAGTGTGTGCGAGTGAAAGAGTGTGTGAGAGTGAGTTTGTGAGAGTGAATGAGTGTGTGTGAGTGAGTGATTGTGAGTGTGAGAGTGAGTGAGTTTGTGAGAGTGAGTGAGTGTTTCTGTGAGAGTGAGTGAGTTAGTGCGTGTGTGAATGATTGTGAGTATGTGAGAGTGAGTGTGCGAGAGTGAGTGAGTGTGTGAGAGTGGTTGTGTGTGAGTGAGTGTGTGTGAGAGTGAGTGAGTGAGTGTGTGTGTGAGAGTGAGTGATTGAGAGTGTGTGCGAGTGAGTGTGTGAGAGTGAGTGTGTGTGTGTGAGTGAGTGTGTGTGTGAGTGTGTGTGTGTGAGTGAGTGCGTGTGTGTATGTGAGTGAGTGAGAGTGAGTGAGTGTTTGTGAGAGTGAGTGTGTGTGTGAGAGTCAGTGAGTAAGTGAGTGAGTTTGTGAGGGAATGAGTGTGTGTGTGAGAGTGAGTGTGTGAGAGTGAGTGTGTGTGTCAGAGTGAGTGTGTGTGAGAGTGAGTGAGTGTGTGTGTGAGAGTGAGTGATTGTGAGTGTGTGAGAGTGAGTCCGTGAGAGTGAGTGAGTGTGTGTGTGAGAGTGAGTGTGTGTGAGAGTGAGTGAGTGAGTGTGTGAGAGTGAGTGAGTGAGTGTGTGAGAGTGAGTGAGTGTGTGTATGTGTGATTGAGTGAGTGTGTGTGAGAGAGTGAGTGAGTTTGTGTGAGTGTGTGTGTGAGAGTGAGTGAGTGTGTGTCTGAGAGTGTGAGAGTGTGTGTGTGAGAGTGAGTGAGGGTGTGTGACAGTGAGTGAGTGTGTGTGAGAATGAGTGAGTGAGTGTGTGAGAGAGTGAGTGTGTGAGAGAGTGAGTGTGTGTGAGAGTGAGTGTGTGTGTGAGTGAGTGTGTGTGTGAGAGTGAGTGAGTGTGTGTGTGTGAGATTGAGTGAGTGTGTGTGAGAGAGTGAGTGAGTTTGTGTGAGTGTGTGTGTGAGAGTGAGTGAGTGTGTGTCTGAGAGTGTGAGAGTGTGTGTGTGAGAGTGAGTGTGTGTGTGAGAGTGAGTGAGTGTGTGTGAGAGTGAGTGTGTGTGAGAATGAGTGTGTGTGTGAGAGAGTGAGTGTGTGTGAGAGTGAGTGTGTGTGTGAGTGAGTGAGTGAGTGTGAGAGTGAGTGAGTGTGTGTGTGAGAGTGATTGTGTGTGAGAGTGTGTGTGTGTGTAAGAGTGAGTGTGTGTGTGAGTGAGTGAGTGTGTGTGTGAGAGAGTGAGTGTGTGTGAGAGTGAGTGTGTGTGTGAGTGAGTGAGTGAGTGTGAGAGTGAGTGAGTGTGTGTGTGAGAGTGAGTGTGTGTGAGAGTGTGTGTGTGTGTAAGAGTGAGTGTGTGTGTGAGTGTGTGTGTGAGAGTGAGTGAGTGTGTGAGAGAGTGAGTGATTGTGAGTGTGTGAGAGTGAATGAGTGTGTGTGTGTTTGTGAGTGATTGTGAGTGGGTGAGAGTGAGTGTGTATGTGACTGATTGCGAGTGTGTGAGAGTGAGTATGTGTGTGAGAGTGAGTGATTGTGAGTGTGTGAGAGTGAATGAGTGTGCGAGAGTGAGTGAGTGTGTGTGAGTGAGTGTGTGTGAGAGTGAGTGAGTGTGTGTGTGTGAGTGTGAGAGTGAGTGAGAGTGTGTGTGTGAGAGTGAATGAGTGTTTGTGAGAGTGAGTGTGTGTGTGAGAGTGAGTAAAGGTGTGTGTGAGAGTGAGTGAGTGTGTGTGAGAATGAGTGTGTGTGTGAGTGTGAGTGTGTGTGTGTGAGAGTGAGTGAGTGTTTGTGTGAGAGTGAGTGAGTGTGTGTGTGAGAGTGAGTGAGTGAGTGTGTGTGAGAGTGAGTGAGTGTGAGTGTGTGAGAGTGGGTGAGAGTGGGCGTGAGAATGAGTGAGTGTGTGTGAGAGTGAGTGATTGTGATTGTGTGAGAGTGAATGAGTATGTGTGTGAGAGTGAGTGTGTGTGAGAGTGAGTGATTGTGAGTGTGTGAGAGTGAGTGAGTGAGTGTGTGTGAGGGTGAGTGAGTGTGTGTGTGAGTTAGTGTGTGTGTGAGATTGAGTGTGTGTGAGTGAGAGTGCGTGTGCGAGTGAGTGTGGCTAAGGGTGAGTGAGTGGGTGTGTGAGAGTGAGTGAGTGAGTGTGTGTGTGAGAGAGAGTGTGTATGAGAGTGAGTGAGTGTGTGTGTGATTCTGTCTGTGTGAGAGTGAGTGAGTGTGTGTGTGAGAGAGTGAGAGAGTGTGGGTGTGTGTGAGAGTGAGTGAGTGTGTGTCTGAGTGAGAGTGAGTGTGAGAGTGAGTGAGTGAGTGTGTGTGTGAGAGTGAATGAGTGTTTGTGAGAGTGAGTGTGTGTGTGAGAGTGAGTGAGTGAGTGTGTGAGAGTGAGTGAGTGTGTGTGAGAGTGAGTGTGTGTGTGAGTGAGTGAGTGAGTGTGAGAGTGAGTGAGTGTGTGTGTGAGAGTGAGTGTGTGTGAGAGTGTGTGTGTGTGTAAGAGTGAGTGTGTGTGTGAGTGAGTGAGTGTGTGTGTGAGAGAGTGAGTGTGTGTGAGAGTGAGTGTGTGTGTGAGTGAGTGAGTGAGTGTGAGAGTGAGTGAGTGTGTGTGTGAGAGTGAGTGTGTGTGAGAGTGTGTGTGTGTGTAAGAGTGAGTGTGTGTGTGTGTGAGAGTGAGTGAGTGTGTGTGTGAGAGTGAGTGAGTGTGTGTGTGAGAGTGAGTGAGAGTGTGTGTGAGAGTGAGTGAGTGTGATTGTGTGAGAGTGACTGAGTGTGTGTGTGAGAGTGAGTGTGTGTGAGACTGAGTGAATGTGTGTGTGTGAGAGAGTGAGTGAGTGTGTGTGAGAATGAGTGTGTGTGTGAGTGTGAGTGAGTGTGAGAGTGAGTGAGTGAGTGAGTGAGTGTGTGTGAGAGTGAATGAGTGTTTGTGAGAGTGAGTGTGTGTGTGAGAGTGAGTGAGTGAGTGTGTGTGTGAGAGTGAGTGAGTGTGTGTGAGAATGAGTGTGTGTGAGAGTGTGTGAGAGTGAGTGTGTGTGTGTGAGAGTGAGTGAGTGTATGTGTGAGAGTGAGTGAGTGTGTGTGTGAGAGTGAGTGAGAGTGTGTGTGTGAGTGAGTGTGTGTGTGAGAGTGAGTGAGTGTGTGAGATTGAGTGAGTGTGTGTGTGAGAGTGAGTGTGTGTGAGAGTGAGTGAGTGTGTGAGTGAGTGGTTGTGAGTGTGTGAGAGCAAGTGAGTCTGTGAGTGAGTGAGTGTGAGAGTGAGTGAGTTTGTGTGAGAGAGTGAGTGAGTGTGTGTGAGAGCGAGTGTGTGTGTGAGAGCGAGTGAGTGTGTGTGTGAGAGTGAGTGAGTGTGTGAGTGTGTGTGAGTGTGTGTGTGAGAGTGGGTGAGTGTGTGTGAGTGAGTGTGTGTTAGTGAGTGTGTGTGTGAGAGTAAGTGTGTGTGTGAGAGTGAGTGGGTGCATGTGAGAGTGTGAGTGTGTGTTTCAGAGTGAGTGAGTGTGTGAGAGTGAGTGAGTGTGTGTGTGAGAGTGAGTGAGCGTGTGAGAGTGAGTGAGTGTGTGTGTGAGAGTGAGTGTGTGTGTGTGAGTGTGAGTGTGTGTGTGTGAGAATCAGTGAGTTTGTGTGAGAGTGAGTGAGTGTGTGAGAGTGAGTGATTGTGAGTGTGTGAGAGTGAAAGAGTGTGTGAGAGTGAGTTTGTGAGAGTGAATGAGTGTGTGAGTGAGTGATTGTGAGTGTGAGAGTGAGTGAGTTTGTGAGAGTGAGTGAGTGTTTCTGTGAGAGTGAGTGAGTTAGTGTGTGTGAGTGATTGTGAGTATGTGAGAGTGAGTGTGCGAGAGTGAGTGAGTGTGTGAGAGTGGGTGTGTGTGAGTGAGTGTGTGTGAGAGTGAGTGAGTGAGTGTGTGTGTGAGAGTGAGTGATTGAGAGTGTGTGCGAGTGAGTGTGTGAGAGTGAGTGAGTGTGTGAGAGTGAGTGTGTGTGTGTGTGAGTGTGTGTGCGAGTGAGTGAGTGTGTGTATGTGAGTGAGTGTGAGACTGAGTGAGTGTTTGTGAGAGTGAGTGTGTGTGTGAGAGTCAGTGAGTGAGTGAGTGAGTGTGTGAGGGAATGAGTGTGTGTGTGAGAGTGAGTGTGTGAGAGTGAGTGTGTGTGTCAGAGTGAGTGTGTGTGAGAGTGAGTGAGTGTGTGTGTGAGAGTGAGTCCGTGAGAGTGAGTGAGAGTGTGTGTGAGAGTGAGTGTGTGTGAGAGTGAGTGAGTGTGTGAGAGTGAGTGAGTGTGTGTGAGAGTGAGTGAGTGAGTGAGTGTGTGTGTGTGATTGAGTGAGTGTGTGTGAGAGAGTGAGTGAGTTTGTGTGAGTGTGTGTGTGAGAGTGAGTGAGTGTGTGTCTGAGAGTGTGAGAGTGTGTGTGTGAGAGTGAGTGTGTGTGTGAGAGTGAGTGAGTGTGTGTGAGAGTGAGTGTGTGTGAGAATGAGTGAGTGTGTGTGTGAGAGAGTGAGTGTGTGTGAGAGTGAGTGTGTGTGTGAGTGAGTGTTTGTGAGAGTGAGTGATTGTGATTGTGTGAGAGTGAATGAGTGTGTGTGTGAGAGTGAGTGTGTGTGAGAGTGAGTGATTGTGAGTGTGTGAGAGTGAGTGAGTGTGTGAGAGTGAGTGAGTGTGTGTGTGTGAGTGTGAGAGTGAGTGAGAGTGTGTGTGTGAGAGTGAATGAGTGTTTGTGAGAGTGAGTGTGTGTGTGAGAGTGAGTAAAGGTGTGTGTGAGAGTGAGTGAGTGTGTGTGAGAATGAGTGTGTGTGTGAGTGTGAGTGTGTGTGTGTGAGAGTGAGTGAGTGTTTGTGTGAGAGTGAGTGAGTGTGTGTGTGAGAGTGAGTGAGTGAGTGTGTGTGAGAGTGAGTGAGTGTGAGTGTGTGAGAGTGAGTGTGTGAGAGTGGGTGAGAGTGGGCGTGAGAATGAGTGAGTGTGTGTGAGAGTGAGTGATTGTGATTGTGTGAGAGTGAATGAGTGTGTGTGTGAGAGTGAGTGTGTGTGAGAGTGAGTGATTGTGAGTGTGTGAGAGTGAGTGAGTGAGTGTGTGTGAGGGTGAGTGAGTGTGTGTGTGAGTTAGTGTGTGTGTGAGATTGAGTGTGTGTGAGTGAGAGTGCGTGTGCGAGTGAGTGTGGGTAAGGGTGAGTGAGTGTGTGTGTGAGAGTGAGTGAGTGAGTGTGTGTGTGAGAGAGAGTGTGTATGAGAGTGAGTGAGTGGGTGTGTGATTCTGTCTGTGTGAGAGTGAGTGAGTGTGTGTGTGAGAGAGTGAGAGAGTGTGGGTGTGTGTGAGAGTGAGTGAGTGTGTGTCTGAGTGAGAGTGAGTGTGAGAGTGAGTGAGTGAGTGTGTGTGTGAGAGTGAATGAGTGTTTGTGAGAGTGAGTGTGTGTGTGAGAGTGAGTGAGTGAGTGTGTGAGAGTGAGTGAGTGTGTGTGTGAATGAGTGTGTGTGAGAGTGTGTGAGAGTGAGTGTGTGTGTGTGAGAGTGAGTGAGTGTGTGTGTGAGAGTGAGTGAGTGTGTGTGTGAGAGTGAGTGAGAGTGTGTGTGAGAGTGAGTGAGTGTGATTGTGTGAGAGTGACTGAGTGTGTGTGTGAGAGTGAGTGTGTGTGAGACTGAGTGAATGTGTGTGTGTGAGAGAGTGAGTGAGTGTGTGTGAGAATGAGTGTGTGTGTGAGAGAGAGTGAGTGTGAGAGTGAGTGAGTGAGTGTGTGTGAGAGTGAATGAGTGTTTGTGAGAGTGAGTGTGTGTGTGAGAGTGAGTGAGTGAGTGTGTGTGTGAGAGTGAGTGAGTGTGTGTGAGAATGAGTGTGTGTGAGAGTGTGTGAGAGTGAGTGTGTGTGTGTGAGAGTGAGTGAGTGTATGTGTGAGAGTGAGTGAGTGTGTGTGTGAGAGTGAGTGAGAGTGTGTGTGTGAGTGAGTGTGTGTGTGAGAGTGAGTGAGTGTGTGAGATTGAGTGAGTGTGTGTGTGAGAGTGAGTGTGTGTGAGAGTGAGTGAGTGTGAGTGTGAGAGTGAGTGAGTTTGTGAGAGTGAGTGAGTGTTTCTGTGAGAGTGAGTGAGTTAGTGTGTGTGAGTGATTGTGAGTATGTGAGAGTGAGTGTGCGAGAGTGAGTGAGTGTGTGAGAGTGTGAGAGTGAGTGATTGAGAGTGTGTGCGAGTGAGTGTGTGAGAGTGAGTGAGTGTGTGAGAGTGAGTGTGTGTGTGTGAGTGAGTGTGTGTGCGAGTGAGTGAGTGTGTGTATGTGAGTGAGTGCGAGAGTGAGTGAGTGTTTGTGAGAGTGAGTGTGTGTGTGAGAGTCAGTGAGTGAGTGAGTGAGTGTGTGAGGGAATGAGTGTGTGTGTGAGAGTGAGTGTGTGAGAGTGAGTGTGTGTGTCAGAGTGAGTGTGTGTGAGAGTGAGTGAGTGTGTGTGTGAGAGTGAGTGATTGTGAGTGTGTGAGAGTGAGTCCGTGAGAGTGAGTGAGTGTGTGTGTGAGAGTGAGTGTGTGTGAGAGTGAGTGAGTGTGTGAGAGTGAGTGAGTGTGTGTGAGAGTGAGTGAGTGAGTGTGTGTGTGTGATTGAGTGAGTGTGTGTGAGAGAGTGAGTGAGTTTGTGTGAGTGTGTGTGTGAGAGTGAGTGAGTGTGTGTCTGAGAGTGTGAGAGTGTGTGTGTGAGAGTGAGTGTGTGTGTGAGAGTGAGTGAGTGTGTGTGACAGTGAGTGAGTATGTGTGAGAATGAGTGAGTGTGTGTGTGAGAGAGTGAGTGTGTGTGAGAGTGAGTGTGTGTGTGAGTGAGTGTTTGTGAGAGTGAGTGATTGTGATTGTGTGAGAGTGAATGAGTGTGTGTGTGAGAGTGAGTGTGTGTGAGAGTGAGTGATTGTGAGTGTGTGAGAGTGAGTGAATGTGTGAGAGTGAGTGAGTGTGTGTGTGAGGGTGAGTGAGTGTGTGTGTGAGTTAGTGTGTGTGTGAGATTGAGTGTGTGTGAGTGAGAGTGCGTGTGCGAGTGAGTGTGTGTAAGGTGAGTGAGTGTGTGTGTGAGAGTGAGTGAGTGAGTGAGTGAGTGTGTGTGTGAGAGTGAGTGTGTATGAGAGTGAGTGAGTGTGTGTGAGAGTGATTCTGTCTGTGTGAGAGTGAGTGAGTGTGTATGTGAGAGAGTGAGTGAGTGTGGGTGTGTGTGAGAGTGAGTGAGTGTGTGTCTGAGTGAGAGTGAGTGTGAGAGTGAGTGAGTGAGTGTGTGTGTGAGAGTGAATGAGTGTTTGTGAGAGTGAGTGTGTGTGTGAGAGTGAGTGAGTGAGTGTGTGTGTGAGAGTGAGTGAGTGTGTGTGTGAATGAGTGTGTGTGAGAGTGTGTGAGAGTGAGTGTGTGTGTGTGAGAGTGAGTGAGTGAGTGTGTGTGAGAGTGAGTGAGTGTGTGTGTGAGAGTGAGTGAGAGTGTGTGTGAGAGTGAGTGAGTGTGATTGTGTGAGAGTGACTGAGTGTGTGTGTGAGAGTGAGTGTGTGTGAGACTGAGTGATTGTGTGTGTGTGAGAGAGTGAGTGAGTGTGTGTGAGAATGAGTGTGTGTGTGAGAGAGAGTGAGTGTGAGAGTGAGTGAGTGTGTGTGTGAGAGTGAATGAGTGCTTGTGAGAATGAGTGTGTGTGTGAGAGTGAGTGAGTGAGTGTGTGTGTGAGAGTGAGTGAGTGTGTGTGAGAATGAGTGAGTGTGAGAGTGTGTGAGAGTGAGTGTGTGTGTGTGAGAGTGAGTGAGTTTATGTGTGAGAGTGAGTGAGTGTGTGTGAGAGTGAGTGAGAGTGTGTGTGTGAGTGAGTTTGTGTGTGAGAGTGAGTGAGTGTGTGAGATTGAGTGAGTGTGTGTGTGAGAGTGAGTGTGTGTGAGAGTGAGTGAGTGTGTGAGTGAGTGATTGTGAGTGTGTGAGAGCAAGTGAGTCTGTGAGTGAGTGAGTGTGAGAGTGAGTGAGTGTGTGTGAGAGAGTGAGTGAGTGTGTGTGAGAGCGAGTGTGTGTGTGAGAGCGAGTGAGTGTGTGTGTGAGAGTGGGTGAGTGTGTGTGAGTGAGTGTGTGTTAGTGAGTGTGTGTGTGAGAGTGAGTGGGTGCGTGTGAGAGTGTGAGTGTGTGTTTCAGAGTGAGTGTGTGAGAGTGAGTGAGTGTGTGTGAGAGTGAGTGAGTGTATGTGTGAGAGTGAGTGAGTGTGTGTGAGAGTGAGTGAGTGTGTGTGTGTGAGATTGAGTGAGTGTGTGTGAGAGAGTGAGTGAGTTTGTGTGAGTGTGTGTGTGAGAGTGAGTGAGTGTGTGTCTGAGAGTGTGAGAGTGTGTGTGTGAGAGTGAGTGTGTGTGTGAGAGTGAGTGAGTGTGTGTGAGAGTGAGTGTGTGTGAGAATGAGTGAGTGTGTGTGTGAGAGAGTGAGTGTGTGTGAGAGTGAGTGTGTGTGTGAGTGAGTGAGTGAGTGTGAGAGTGAGTGAGTGTGTGTGTGAGAGTGAGTGTGTGTGAGAGTGTGTGTGTGTGTAAGAGTGAGTGTGTGTGTGAGTGTGTGTGTGAGAGTGAGTGAGTGTGTGAGAGAGTGAGTGATTGTGAGTGTGTGAGAGTGAATGAGTGTGTGTGTGTTTGTGAGTGATTGTGAATGGGTGAGAGTGAGTGTGTATGTGACTGATTGCGAGTGTGTGAGAGTGAGTATGTGTGTGAGAGTGAGTGATTGTGAGTGTGTGAGAGTGAATGAGTGTGCGAGAGTGAGTGAGTGTGTGTGAGTGAGTGTGTGTGAGAGTGAGTGAGTGTGTGTGTGTGAGTGTGAGAGTGAGTGAGAGTGTGTGTGTGAGAGTGAATGAGTGTTTGTGAGAGTGAGTGTGTGTGTGAGTGTGAGTGTGTGTGTGTGAGAGTGAGTGAGTGTTTGTGTGAGAGTGAGTGAGTGTGTGTGTGAGAGTGAGTGAGTGTGTGTGAGAGTGAGTGAGTGTGAGTGTGTGAGAGTGAGTGTGTGAGAGTGGGTGAGAGTGGGCGTGAGAATGAATGAGTGTGTGTGAGAGTGAGTGATTGTGATTGTGTGAGAGTGAATGAGTGTGTGTGTGAGAGTGAGTGTGTGTGAGAGTGAGTGATTGTGAGTGTGTGAGAGTGAGTGAGTGAGTGTGTGTGAGGGTGAGTGAGTGTGTGTGTGAGTTAGTGTGTGTGTGAGATTGAGTGTGTGTGAGTGAGAGTGCGTGTGCGAGTGAGTGTGGGTAAGGGTGAGTGAGTGTGTGTGTGAGAGTGAGTGAGTGAGTGTGTGTGTGAGAGAGAGTGTGTATGAGAGTGAGTGAGTGTGTGTGTGATTCTGTCTGTGTGAGAGTGAGTGAGTGTGTGTGTGAGAGAGTGAGAGAGTGTGGGTGTGTGTGAGAGTGAGTGAGTGTGTGTCTGAGTGAGAGTGAGTGTGAGAGTGAGTGAGTGAGTGTGTGTGTGTGAGAGTGAATGAGTGTTTGTGAGAGTGAGTGTGTGTGTGAGTGAGTGAGTGTGTGAGTGAGTGATTGTGAGTGTGTGAGAGCAAGTGAGTCTGTGAGTGAGTGAGTGTGAGAGCGAGTGTGTGTGTGAGAGCGAGTGAGTGTGTGTGTGAGAGTGAGTGAGTGTGTGAGTGTGTGTGAGTGTGTGTGAGAGTGGGTGAGTGTGTGTGAGTGAGTGTGTGTGTGAGAGTGAGTGTGTGTGTGAGAGTGAGTGGGTGCGTGTGAGAGTGTGAGTGTGTGTTTCAGAGTGAGTGAGTGTGTGAGAGTGAGTGAGTGTGTGTGTGAGAGTGAGTGAGCGTGTGAGAGTGAGTGAGTGTGTGTGTGAGAGTGAGTGTGTGTGTGTGAGAGTGAGTGTGTGTGTGTGAGAATCAGTGAGTTTGTGTGAGTGTGAGTGAGTGTGTGAGAGTGAGTGATTGTGAGTGTGTGAGAGTGAAAGAGTGTGTGAGAGTGAGTTTGTGAGAGTGAATGAGTGTGTGTGAGTGAGTGATTGTGAGTGTGAGAGTGAGTGAGTTTGTGAGAGTGAGTGAGTGAGTGTGTGTGTGAGAGTGAATGAGTGTTTGTGAGAGTGAGTGTGTGTGTGAGAGTGAGTGAGTGTGTGTGTGAGAGTGAGTGAGTGTGTGTGAGAATGAGTGAGTGTGAGAGTGTGTGAGAGTGAGTGTGTGTGTGTGAGAGTGAGTGAGTGTATGTGTGAGAGTGAGTGAGTGTGTGTGAGAGTGAGTGAGAGTGTGTGTGTGAGTGAGTGTGTGTGTGAGAGTGAGTGAGTGTGTGAGATTGAGTGAGTGTGTGTGTGAGAGTGAGTGTGTGTGAGAGTGAGTGAGTGTGTGAGTGAGTGATTGTGAGTGTGTGAGAGCAAGTGAGTCTGTGAGTGAGTGAGTGTGAGAGTGAGTGAGTGTGTGTGAGAGAGTGAGTGAGTGTGTGTGAGAGCGAGTGTGTGTGTGAGAGCGAGTGAGTGTGTGTGTGAGAGTGAGTGAGTGTGTGAGTGTGTGTGAGTGTGTGTGTGAGAGTGGGTGAGTGTGTGTGAGTGAGTGTGTGTTAGTGAGTGTGTGTGTGAGAGTGAGTGGGTGCGTGTGAGAGTGTGAGTGTGTGTTTCAGAGTGAGTGTGTGAGAGTGAGTGAGTATGTGTGAGAGTGAGTGAGTGTATGTGTGAGAGTGAGTGAGTGTGTGTGAGAGTGAGTGAGTGTGTGTGTGTGAGATTGAGTGAGTGTGTGTGAGAGAGTGAGTGAGTTTGTGTGAGTGTGTGTGTGAGAGTGAGTGAGTGTGTGTCTGAGAGTGCGAGAGTGTGTGTGTGAGAGTGAGTGTGTGTGTGAGAGTGAGTGAGTGTGTGTGAGAGTGAGTGTGTGTGAGAATGAGTGAGTGTGTGTGTGAGAGAGTGAGTGTGTGTGAGAGTGAGTGTGTGTGTGAGTGAGTGAGTGAGTGTGAGAGTGAGTGAGTGTGTGCGTGAGAGTGAGTGTGTGTGTGTGTAAGAGTGAGTGTGTGTGTGAGTGAGTTTGTGAGAGAGTGAGTGATTGTGAGTGTGTGAGAGTGAATGAGTGTGTGTGTGTTTGTGAGTGATTGTGAATGGGTGAGAGTGAGTGTGTATGTGACTGATTGCGAGTGTGTGAGAGTGAGTATGTGTGTGAGAGTGAGTGATTGTGAGTGTGTGAGAGTGAATGAGTGTGCGAGAGTGAGTGAGTGTGTGTGAGTGAGTGTGTGTGAGAGTGAGTGAGTGTGTGTGTGTGAGTGTGAGAGTGAGTGAGAGTGTGTGTGTGAGAGTGAATGAGTGTTTGTGAGAGTGAGTGTGTGTGTGAGAGTGAGTAAAGGTGTGTGTGAGAGTGAGTGAGTGTGTGTGAGAATGAGTGTGTGTGTGAGTGTGAGTGTGTGTGTGTGAGAGTGAGTGAGTGTTTGTGTGAGAGTGAGTGAGTGTGTGTGTGAGAGTGAGTGAGTGAGTGTGTGTGAGAGTGAGTGAGTGTGAGTGTGTGAGAGTGAGTGTGTGAGAGTGGGTGAGAGTGGGTGTGAGAATGAGTGAGTGTGTGTGAGAGTGAGTGATTGTGATTGTGTGAGAGTGAATGAGTGTGTGTGTGAGAGTGAGTGTGTGTGAGAGTGAGTGATTGTGAGTGTGTGAGTGAGTGAGTGAGTGTGTGTGAGGGTGAGTGAGTGTGTGTGTGAGTTAGTGTGTGTGTGAGATTGAGTGTGTGTGAGTGAGAGTGCGTGTGCGAGTGAGTGTGGGTAAGGGTGAGTGAGTGTGTGTGTGAGAGTGAGTGAGTGAGTGTGTGTGTGAGAGAGAGTGTGTATGAGAGTGAGTGAGTGTGTGTGTGATTCTGTCTGTGTGAGAGTGAGTGAGTGTGTGTGTGAGAGAGTGAGAGAGTGTGGGTGTGTGTGAGAGTGAGTGAGTGTGTGTCTGAGTGAGAGTGAGTGTGAGAGTGAGTGAGTGAGTGTGTGTGTGAGAGTGAATGAGTGTTTGTGAGAGTGAGTGTGTGTGTGAGAGTGAGTGAGTGAGTGTGTGAGAGTGAGTGAGTGTGTATGTGAATGAGTGTGTGTGAGAGTGTGTGAGAGTGAGTGTGTGTGTGAGAGTGAGTGAGTGTGTGTGTGAGAGTGAGTGAGTGTGTGTGTGAGAGTGAGTGAGAGTGTGTGTGAGAGTGAGTGAGTGTGATTGTGTGAGAGTGACTGAGTGTGTGTGTGAGAGTGAGTGTGTGTGAGACTGAGTGATTGTGTGTGTGTGAGAGAGTGAGTGTGTGTGAGAATGAGTGTGTGTGTGAGAGAGAGTGAGTGTGAGAGTGAGTGAGTGAGTGAGTGAGTGTGTGTGAGAGTGAATGAGTGTTTGTGAGAGTGAGTGTGTGTGTGAGAGTGAGTGAGTGAGTGTGTGTGTGAGAGTGAGTGAGTGTGTGTGAGAATGAGTGTGTGTGAGAGTGTGTGAGAGTGAGTGTGTGTGTGTGAGAGTGAGTGAGTGTATGTGTGAGAGTGAGTGAGTGTGTGTGTGAGAGTGAGTGAGAGTGTGTGTGTGAGTGAGTGTGTGTGTGAGAGTGAGTGAGTGTGTGAGATTGAGTGAGTGTGTGTGTGAGAGTGAGTGTGTGTGAGAGTGAGTGAGTGTGTGAGTGAGTGATTGTGAGTGTGTGAGAGCAAGTGAGTCTGTGAGTGAGTGAGTGTGAGAGTGAGTGAGTGTGTGTGAGAGAGTGAGTGAGTGTGTGTGAGAGCGAGTGTGTGTGTGAGAGCGAGTGAGTGTGTGTGTGAGAGTGAGTGAGTGTGTGAGTGTGTGTGAGTGTGTGTGTGAGAGTGGGTGAGTGTGCGTGAGTGAGTGTGTGTTAGTGAGTGTGTGTGTGAGAGTGAGTGTGTGTGTGAGAGTGAGTGGGTGCGTGTGAGAGTGTGAGTGTGTGTTTCAGAGTGAGTGAGTGTGTGAGAGTGAGTGAGTGTGTGTGTGAGAGTGAGTGAGCGTGTGAGAGTGAGTGAGTGTGTGTGTGAGAGTGAGTGTGTGTGTGTGAGAGTGAGTGTGTGTGTGTGAGAATCAGTGAGTTTGTGTGAGAGTGAGTGAGTGTGTGAGAGTGAGTGATTGTGAGTGTGTGAGAGTGAAAGAGTGTGTGAGAGTGAGTTTGTGAGAGTGAATGAGTGTGTGTGAGTGAGTGATTGTGAGTGTGAGAGTGAGTGAGTTTGTGAGAGTGAGTGAGTGTTTCTGTGAGAGTGAGTGAGTTAGTGTGTGTGAGTGATTGTGAGTATGTGAGAGTGAGTGTGCGAGAGTGAGTGAGTGTGTGAGAGTGGGTGTGTGTGAGTGAGTGTGTGTGAGAGTGAGTGAGTGAGTGTGTGTGTGAGAGTGAGTGATTGAGAGTGTGTGCGAGTGAGTGTGTGAGAGTGAGTGAGTGTGTGAGAGTGAGTGTGTGTGTGTGAGTGAGTGTGTGTGCGAGTGAGTGAGTGTGTGTATGTGAGTGAGTGTGAGAGTGAGTGAGTGTTTGTGAGAGTGAGTGTGTGTGTGAGAGTCAGTGAGTGAGTGAGTGAGTGTGTGAGGGAATGAGTGTGTGTGTGAGAGTGAGTGTGTGAGAGTGAGTGTGTGTGTCAGAGTGAGTGTGTGTGAGAGTGAGTGAGTGTGTGTGTGAGAGTGAGTGATTGTGAGTGTGTGAGAGTGAGTCCGTGAGAGTGAGTGAGTGTGTGTGTGAGAGTGAGTGTGTGTGAGAGTGAGTGAGTGTGTGAGAGTGAGTGAGTGTGTGTGAGAGTGAGTGAGTGAGTGTGTGTGTGTGATTGAGTGAGTGTGTGTGAGAGAGTGAGTGAGTTTGTGTGAGTGTGTGTGTGAGAGTGAGTGAGTGTGTGTCTGAGAGTGTGAGAGTGTGTGTGTGAGAGTGAGTGTGTGTGTGAGAGTGAGTGAGTGTGTGTGACAGTGAGTGAGTATGTGTGAGAATGAGTGAGTGTGTGTGTGAGAGAGTGAGTGTGTGTGAGAGTGAGTGTGTGTGTGAGTGAGTGTTTGTGAGAGTGAGTGATTGTGATTGTGTGAGAGTGAATGAGTGTGTGTGTGAGAGTGAGTGTGTGTGAGAGTGAGTGATTGTGAGTGTGTGAGAGTGAGTGAGTGAGTGTGTGTGAGGGTGAGTGAGTGTGTGTGTGAGTTAGTGTGTGTGTGAGATTGAGTGTGTGTGAGTGAGAGTGCGTGTGCGAGTGAGTGTGGGTAAGGGTGAGTGAGTGTGTGTGTGAGAGTGAGTGAGTGAGTGTGTGTGTGAGAGAGAGTGTGTATGAGAGTGAGTGAGTGTGTGTGTGATTCTGTCTGTGTGAGAGTGAGTGAGTGTGTGTGTGAGAGAGTGAGAGAGTGTGGGTGTGTGTGAGAGTGAGTGAGTGTGTGTCTGAGTGAGAGTGAGTGTGAGAGTGAGTGAGTGAGTGTGTGTGTGAGAGTGAATGAGTGTTTGTGAGAGTGAGTGTGTGTGTGAGAGTGAGTGAGTGAGTGTGTGAGAGTGAGTGAGTGTGTATGTGAATGAGTGTGTGTGAGAGTGTGTGAGAGTGAGTGTGTGTGTGAGAGTGAGTGAGTGTGTGTGTGAGAGTGAGTGAGTGTGTGTGTGAGAGTGAGTGAGAGTGTGTGTGAGAGTGAGTGAGTGTGATTGTGTGAGAGTGACTGAGTGTGTGTGTGAGAGTGAGTGTGTGTGAGACTGAGTGATTGTGTGTGTGTGAGAGAGTGAGTGTGTGTGAGAATGAGTGTGTGTGTGAGAGAGAGTGAGTGTGAGAGTGAGTGAGTGAGTGAGTGAGTGTGTGTGAGAGTGAATGAGTGTTTGTGAGAGTGAGTGTGTGTGTGAGAGTGAGTGAGTGAGTGTGTGTGTGAGAGTGAGTGAGTGTGTGTGAGAATGAGTGTGTGTGAGAGTGTGTGAGAGTGAGTGTGTGTGTGTGAGAGTGAGTGAGTGTATGTGTGAGAGTGAGTGAGTGTGTGTGTGAGAGTGAGTGAGAGTGTGTGTGTGAGTGACTTTGTGTGTGAGAGTGAGTGAGTGTGTGAGATTGAGTGAGTGTGTGTGTGAGAGTGAGTGTGTGTGAGAGTGAGTGAGTGTGTGAGTGAGTGATTGTGAGTGTGTGAGAGCAAGTGAGTCTGTGAGTGAGTGAGTGTGAGAGTGAGTGAGTGTGTGTGAGAGAGTGAGTGAGTGTGTGTGAGAGCGAGTGTGTGTGTGAGAGCGAGTGAGTGTGTGTGTGAGAGTGAGTGAGTGTGTGAGTGTGTGTGAGTGTGTGTGTGAGAGTGGGTGAGTGTGCGTGAGTGAGTGTGTGTTAGTGAGTGTGTGTGTGAGAGTGAGTGTGTGTGTGAGAGTGAGTGGGTGCGTGTGAGAGTGTGAGTGTGTGTTTCAGAGTGAGTGAGTGTGTGAGAGTGAGTGAGTGTGTGTGTGAGAGTGAGTGAGCGTGTGAGAGTGAGTGAGTGTGTGTGTGAGAGTGAGTGTGTGTGTGTGAGAGTGAGTGTGTGTGTGTGAGAATCAGTGAGTTTGTGTGAGAGTGAGTGAGTGTGTGAGAGTGAGTGATTGTGAGTGTGTGAGAGTGAAAGAGTGTGTGAGAGTGAGTTTGTGAGAGTGAATGAGTGTGTGTGAGTGAGTGATTGTGAGTGTGAGAGTGAGTGAGTTTGTGAGAGTGAGTGAGTGTTTCTGTGAGAGTGAGTGAGTTAGTGTGTGTGAGTGATTGTGAGTATGTGAGAGTGAGTGTGCGAGAGTGAGTGAGTGTGTGAGAGTGGGTGTGTGTGAGTGAGTGTGTGTGAGAGTGAGTGAGTGAGTGTGTGTGTGAGAGTGAGTGATTGAGAGTGTGTGCGAGTGAGTGTGTGAGAGTGAGTGAGTGTGTGAGAGTGAGTGTGTGTGTGTGAGTGAGTGTGTGTGCGAGTGAGTGAGTGTGTGTATGTGAGTGAGTGTGAGAGTGAGTGAGTGTTTGTGAGAGTGAGTGTGTGTGTGAGAGTCAGTGAGTGAGTGAGTGAGTGTGTGAGGGAATGAGTGTGTGTGTGAGAGTGAGTGTGTGAGAGTGAGTGTGTGTGTCAGAGTGAGTGTGTGTGAGAGTGAGTGAGTGTGTGTGTGAGAGTGAGTGATTGTGAGTGTGTGAGAGTGAGTCCGTGAGAGTGAGTGAGTGTGTGTGTGAGAGTGAGTGTGTGTGAGAGTGAGTGAGTGTGTGAGAGTGAGTGAGTGTGTGTGAGAGTGAGTGAGTGAGTGTGTGTGTGTGATTGAGTGAGTGTGTGTGAGAGAGTGAGTGAGTTTGTGTGAGTGTGTGTGTGAGAGTGAGTGAGTGTGTGTCTGAGAGTGTGAGAGTGTGTGTGTGAGAGTGAGTGTGTGTGTGAGAGTGAGTGAGTGTGTGTGACAGTGAGTGAGTATGTGTGAGAATGAGTGAGTGTGTGTGTGAGAGAGTGAGTGTGTGTGAGAGTGAGTGTGTGTGTGAGTGAGTGTTTGTGAGAGTGAGTGATTGTGATTGTGTGAGAGTGAATGAGTGTGTGTGTGAGAGTGAGTGTGTGTGAGAGTGAGTGATTGTGAGTGTGTGAGAGTGAGTGAGTGTGTGAGAGTGAGTGAGTGTGTGTGTGAGGGTGAGTGAGTGTGTGTGTGAGTTAGTGTGTGTGTGAGATTGAGTGTGTGTGAGTGAGAGTGCGTGTGCGAGTGAGTGTGTGTAAGGTGAGTGAGTGTGTGTGTGAGAGTGAGTGAGTGAGTGTGTGTGTGAGAGTGAGTGTGTATGAGAGTGAGTGAGTGTGTGTGAGAGTGATTCTGTCTGTGTGAGAGTGAGTGAGTGCGTATGTGAGAGAGTGAGTGAGTGTGGGTGTGTGTGAGAGTGAGTGAGTGTGTGTCTGAGTGAGAGTGAGTGTGAGAGTGAGTGAGTGAGTGTGTGTGTGAGAGTGAATGAGTGTTTGTGAGAGTGGGTGTGTGTGTGAGAGTGAGTGAGTGAGTGTGTGTGTGAGAGTGAGTGAGTGTGTGTGTGAATGAGTGTGTGTGAGAGTGTGTGAGAGTGAGTGTGTGTGTGTGAGAGTGAGTGAGTGAGTGTGTGTGAGAGTGAGTGAGTGTGTGTGTGAGAGTGAGTGAGAGTGTGTGTGAGAGTGAGTGAGTGTGATTGTGTGAGAGTGACTGAGTGTGTGTGTGAGAGTGAGTGTGTGTGAGACTGAGTGATTGTGTGTGTGTGAGAGAGTGAGTGAGTGTGTGTGAGAATGAGTGTGTGTGTGAGAGAGAGTGAGTGTGAGAGTGAGTGAGTGAGTGTGTGTGTGAGAGTGAATGAGTGTTTGTGAGAGTGAGTGTGTGTGTGAGAGTGAGTGAGTGAGTGTGTGTGTGAGAGTGAGTGAGTGTGTGTGAGAATGAGTGTGTGTGAGAGTGAGTGTGTGTGTGTGAGAGTGAGTGAGTGTATGTGTGAGAGTGAGTGAGTGTGTGTGAGAGTGAGTGAGAGTGTGTGTGTGAGTGAGTCTATGTGTGAGAGTGAGTGAGTGTGTGAGATTGAGTGAGTGTGTGTGTGAGAGTGAGTGTGTGTGAGAGTGAGTGAGTGTGTGAGTGAGTGATTGTGAGTGTGTGAGAGCAAGTGAGTCTGTGAGTGAGTGAGTGTGAGAGTGAGTGAGTGTGTGTGAGAGAGTGAGTGAGTGTGTGTGAGAGCGAGTGTGTATGTGAGAGCGAGTGAGTGTGTGTGTGAGAGTGAGTGAGTGTGTGAGTGTGTGTGAGTGTGTGTGTGAGAGTGGGTGAGTGTGTGTGAGTGAGTGTGTGTTAGTGAGTGTGTGTGTGAGAGTGAGTGGGTGCGTGTGAGAGTGTGAGTGTGTGTTTCAGAGTGAGTGTGTGAGAGTGAGTGAGTGTGTGTGAGAGTGAGTGAGTGTATGTGTGAGAGTGAGTGAGTGTGTGTGAGAGTGAGTGAGTGTGTGTGTGTGAGATTGAGTGAGTGTGTGTGAGAGAGTGAGTGAGTTTGTGTGAGTGTGTGTGTGAGAATGAGTGAGTGTGTGTCTGAGAGTGTGAGAGTGTGTGTGTGAGAGTGAGTGTGTGTGTGAGAGTGAGTGAGTGTGTGTGAGAGTGAGTGTGTGTGTGAGTGAGTGAGTGAGTGTGAGAGTGAGTGAGTGTGTGTGTGAGAGTGAGTGTGTGTGAGAGTGTGTGTGTGTGTGAGAGTGAGTGTGTGTGTGAGTGAGTGAGTGAGTGTGAGAGTGAGTGAGTGTGTGTGTGAGAGTGAGTGAGTGTGTGAGTGTGTGTGAGTGTGTGTGTGAGAGTGGGTGAGTGTGTGTGAGTGAGTGTGTGTTAGTGAGTGTGTGTGTGATTGAGTGTGTGTGTGAGAGTGAGTGGGTGCGTGTGAGAGTGTGAGTGTGTGTTTCAGAGTGAGTGAGTGTGTGAGAGTGAGTGAATGTGTGTGTGAGAGTGAGTGAGCGTGTGAGAGTGAGTGAGTGTGTGTGTGAGAGTGAGTGTGTGTGTGTGAGAGTGAGTGAGTGTGTGTGTGAGAGTGAGTGTGTGTGAGAGTGTGTGTGTGTGTAAGAGTGAGTGTGTGTGTGTGTGTGTGTGAGAGTGAGTGAGTGTGTGAGAGAGTGAGTGATTGTGAGTGTGTGAGAGTGAATGAGTGTGTGTGTGTTTGTGAGTGATTGTGAATGGGTGAGAGTGAGTGTGTATGTGACTGATTGCGAGTGTGTGAGAGTGAGTATGTGTGTGAGAGTGAGTGATTGTGAGTGTGTGAGAGTGAATCAGTGTGCGTGAGTGAGTGAGTGTGTGTGAGTGAGTGTGTGTGAGAGTGAGTGAGTGTGTGTGTGTGAGTGTGAGAGTGAGTGAGAGTGTGTGTGTGAGAGTGAATGAGTGTTTGTGAGAGTGAGTGTGTGTGTGAGAGTGAGTAAAGGTGTGTGTGAGAGTGAGTGAGTGTGTGTGAGAATGAGTGTGTGTGTGAGTGTGAGTGTGTGTGTGTGAGAGTGAGTGAGTGTTTGTGTGAGAGTGAGTGAGTGTGTGTGTGAGAGTGAGTGAGTGAGTGTGTGTGAGAGTGAGTGTGAGTGTGTGAGAGTGAGTGTGTGAGAGTGGGTGAGAGTGGGCGTGAGAATGAGTGAGTGTGTGTGAGAGTGAGTGATTGTGATTGTGTGAGAGTGAATGAGTGTGTGTGTGAGAGTGAGTGTGTGTGAGAGTGAGTGATTGTGAGTGTGTGAGAGTGAGTGAGTGAGTGTGTGTGAGGGTGAGTGAGTGTGTGTGTGAGTTAGTGTGTGTGTGAGATTGAGTGTGTGTGAGTGAGAGTGCGTGTGCGAGTGAGTGTGGTAAGGGTGAGTGAGTGTGTGTGTGAGAGTGAGTGAGTGAGTGTGTGTGTGAGAGAGAGTGTGTATGAGAGTGAGTGAGTGTGTGTGTGATTCTGTCTGTGTGAGAGTGAGAGAGTGTGGGTGTGTGTGAGAGTGAGTGAGTGTGTGTCTGAGTGAGAGTGAGTGTGAGAGTGAGTGAGTGAGTGTGTGTGTGTGAGAGTGAATGAGTGTTTGTGAGAGTGAGTGTGTGTGTGAGTGAGTGAGTGTGTGAGTGAGTGATTGTGAGTGTGTGAGAGCAAGGGAGTCTGTGAGTGAGTGAGTGTGAGAGTGAGTGAGTGTGTGTGAGAGAGTGAGTGAGTGTGTGTGAGAGCGAGTGTGTGTGTGAGAGCGAGTGAGTTTGTGTGTGAGAGTGAGTGAGTGTGTGAGTGTGTGTGAGTGTGTGTGTGAGAGTGGGTGAGTGTGTGTGAGTGAGTGTGTGTTAGTGAGTGTGTGTGTGAGAGTGAGTGTGTGTGTGAGAGTGAGTGGGTGCGTGTGAGAGTGTGAGTGTGTGTTTCAGAGTGAGTGAGTGTGTGAGAGTGAGTGTGTGTGTGAGAGTGAGTGAGCGTGTGAGAGTGAGTGAGTGTGTGTGTGAGAGTGAGTGTGTGTGTGTGAGAGTGAGTGTGTGTGTGTGAGAATCAGTGAGTTTGTGTGAGAGTGAGTGAGTGTGTGAGAGTGAGTGATTGTGAGTGTGTGAGAGTGAAAGAGTGTGTGAGAGTGAGTTTGTGAGAGTGAATGAGTGTGTGTGAGTGAGTGATTGTGAGTGTGAGAGTGAGTGAGTTTGTGAGAGTGAGTGAGTGTTTCTTTGAGAGTGAGTGAGTTAGTGTGTGTGAGTGATTGTGAGTATGTGAGAGTGAGTGTGCGAGAGTGAGTGAGTGTGTGAGAGTGGGTGTGTGTGAGTGAGTGTGTGTGAGAGTGAGTGAGTGAGTGTGTGTGTGAGAGTGAGTGATTGAGAGTGTGTGCGAGTGAGTGTGTGAGAGTGAGTGAGTGTGTGAGAGTGAGTGTGTGTGTGTGAGTGAGTGTGTGTGCGAGTGAGTGAGTGTGTGTATGTGAGTGAGTGTGAGAGTGAGTGAGTGTTTGTGAGAGTGAGTGTGTGTGTGAGAGTCAGTGAGTGAGTGAGTGAGTGTGTGAGGGAATGAGTGTGTGTGTGAGAGTGAGTGTGTGAGAGTGAGTGTGTGTGTCAGAGTGAGTGTGTGTGAGAGTGAGTGAGTGTGTGTGTGAGAGTGAGTGATTGTGAGTGTGTGAGAGTGAGTCCGTGAGAGTGAGTGAGTGTGTGTGTGAGAGTGAGTGTGTGTGAGAGTGAGTGAGTGTGTGAGAGTGAGTGAGTGTGTGTGAGAGTGAGTGAGTGAGTGTGTGTGTGTGATTGAGTGAGTGTGTGTGAGAGAGTGAGTGAGTTTGTGTGAGTGTGTGTGTGAGAGTGAGTGAGTGTGTGTCTGAGAGTGTGAGAGTGTGTGTGTGAGAGTGAGTGTGTGTGTGAGAGTGAGTGAGTGTGTGTGACAGTGAGTGAGTATGTGTGAGAATGAGTGAGTGTGTGTGTGAGAGAGTGAGTGTGTGTGAGAGTGAGTGTGTGTGTGAGTGAGTGTTTGTGAGAGTGAGTGATTGTGATTGTGTGAGAGTGAATGAGTGTGTGTGTGAGAGTGAGTGTGTGTGAGAGTGAGTGATTGTGAGTGTGTGAGAGTGAGTGAGTGTGTGAGAGTGAGTGAGTGTGTGTGTGAGGGTGAGTGAGTGTGTGTGTGAGTTAGTGTGTGTGTGAGATTGAGTGTGTGTGAGTGAGAGTGCATGTGCGAGTGAGTGTGTGTAAGGTGAGTGAGTGTGTGTGTGAGAGTGAGTGAGTGAGTGTGTGTGTGAGAGTGAGTGTGTATGAGAGTGAGTGAGTGTGTGTGAGAGTGATTCTGTCTGTGTGAGAGTGAGTGAGTGTGTATGTGAGAGAGTGAGTGAGTGTGGGTGTGTGTGAGAGTGAGTGAGTGTGTGTCTGAGTGAGAGTGAGTGTGAGAGTGAGTGAGTGAGTGTGTGTGTGAGAGTGAATGAGTGTTTGTGAGAGTGAGTGTGTGTGTGAGAGTGAGTGAGTGAGTGTGTGTGTGAGAGTGAGTGAGTGTGTGTGTGAATGAGTGTGTGTGAGAGTGTGTGAGAGTGAGTGTGTGTGTGTGAGAGTGAGTGAGTGAGTGTGTGTGAGAGTGAGTGAGTGTGTGTGTGAGAGTGAGTGAGAGTGTGTGTGAGAGTGAGTGAGTGTGATTGTGTGAGAGTGACTGAGTGTGTGTGTGAGAGTGAGTGTGTGTGAGACTGAGTGATTGTGTGTGTGTGAGAGAGTGAGTGAGTGTGTGTGAGAATGAGTGTGTGTGTGAGAGAGAGTGAGTGTGAGAGTGAGTGAGTGAGTGAGTGTGTGTGTGAGAGTGAATGAGTGTTTGTGAGAGTGAGTGTGTGTGTGAGAGTGAGTGATTGTGAGTGTGTGAGAGTGAAAGAGTGTGTGAGAGTGAGTTTGTGAGAGTGAATGAGTGTGTGTGAGTGAGTGATTGTGAGTGTGAGAGTGAGTGAGTTTGTGAGAGTGAGTGAGTGTTTCTGTGAGAGTGAGTGAGTTAGTGTGTGTGAGTGATTGTGAGTATGTGAGAGTGAGTGTGCGAGAGTGAGTGAGTGTGTGAGAGTGGGTGTGTGTGAGTGAGTGTGTGTGAGAGTGAGTGAGTGTGTGTATGTGAGTGTGAGAGTGACTGAGTGTTTGTGAGAGTGAGTGTGTGTGTGAGAGTCAGTGAGTGAGTGAGTGAGTGTGTGAGGGAATGAGTGTGTGTGTGAGAGTGAGTGTGTGAGAGTGAGTGTGTGTGTCAGAGTGAGTGTGTGTGAGAGTGAGTGAGTGTGTGTGTGAGAGTGAGTGATTGTGAGTGTGTGAGAGTGAGTCCGTGAGAGTGAGTGAGTGTGTGTGTGAGAGTGAGTGTGTGTGAGAGTGAGTGAGTGTGTGAGAGTGAGTGAGTGTGTGTGAGAGTGAGTGAGTGAGTGTGTGTGTGTGATTGAGTGAGTGTGTGTGAGAGAGTGAGTGAGTTTGTGTGAGTGTGTGTGTGAGAGTGAGTGAGTGTGTGTCTGAGAGTGTGAGAGTGTGTGTGTGAGAGTGAGTGTGTGTGTGAGAGTGAGTGAGTGTGTGTGACAGTGAGTGAGTATGTGTGAGAATGAGTGAGTGTGTGTGTGAGAGAGTGAGTGTGTGTGAGAGTGAGTGTGTGTGTGAGTGAGTGTTTGTGAGAGTGAGTGATTGTGATTGTGTGAGAGTGAATGAGTGTGTGTGTGAGAGTGAGTGTGTGTGAGAGTGAGTGATTGTGAGTGTGTGAGAGTGAGTGAGTGTGTGAGAGTGAGTGAGTGTGTGTGTGAGGGTGAGTGAGTGTGTGTGTGAGTTAGTGTGTGTGTGAGATTGAGTGTGTGTGAGTGAGAGTGCGTGTGCGAGTGAGTGTGTGTAAGGTGAGTGAGTGTGTGTGTGAGAGTGAGTGAGTGAGTGTGTGTGTGAGAGTGAGTGTGTATGAGAGTGAGTGAGTGTGTGTGAGAGTGATTCTGTCTGTGTGAGAGTGAGTGAGTGTGTATGTGAGAGAGTGAGTGAGTGTGGGTGTGTGTGAGAGTGAGTGAGTGTGTGTCTGAGTGAGAGTGAGTGTGAGAGTGAGTGAGTGAGTGTGTGTGTGAGAGTGAATGAGTGTTTGTGAGAGTGAGTGTGTGTGTGAGAGTGAGTGAGTGAGTGTGTGTGTGAGAGTGAGTGAGTGTGTGTGTGAATGAGTGTGTGTGAGAGTGTGTGAGAGTGAGTGTGTGTGTGTGAGAGTGAGTGAGTGAGTGTGTGTGAGAGTGAGTGAGTGTGTGTGTGAGAGTGAGTGAGAGTGTGTGTGAGAGTGAGTGAGTGTGATTGTGTGAGAGTGACTGAGTGTGTGTGTGAGAGTGAGTGTGTGTGAGACTGAGTGATTGTGTGTGTGTGAGAGAGTGAGTGAGTGTGTGTGAGAATGAGTGTGTGTGTGAGAGAGAGTGAGTGTGAGAGTGAGTGAGTGAGTGAGTGTGTGTGTGAGAGTGAATGAGTGTTTGTGAGAGTGAGTGTGTGTGTGAGAGTGAGTGAGTGAGTGTGTGTGTGAGAGTGAGTGAGTGTGTGTGAGAATGAGTGTGTGTGAGAGTGTGTGAGAGTGAGTGTGTGTGTGTGAGAGTGAGTGAGTGTATATGTGAGAGTGAGTGAGTGTGTGTGAGAGTGAGTGAGAGTGTGTGTGTGAGTGAGTGTGTGTGTGAGAGTGAGTGAGTGTGTGAGATTGAGTGAGTGTGTGTGTGAGAGTGAGTGTGTGTGAGAGTGAGTGAGTGTGTGAGTGAGTGATTGTGAGTGTGTGAGAGCAAGTGAGTCTGTGAGTGAGTGAGTGTGAGAGTGAGTGAGTGTGTGTGAGAGAGTGAGTGAGTGTGTGTGAGAGCGAGTGTGTGTGTGAGAGCGAGTGAGTGTGTGTGTGAGAGTGAGTGAGTGTGTGAGTGTGTGTGAGTGTGTGTGTGAGAGTGGGTGAGTGTGTGTGAGTGAGTGTGTGTTAGTGAGTGTGTGTGTGAGAGTGAGTGGGTGCGTGTGAGAGTGTGAGTGTGTGTTTCAGAGTGAGTGTGTGAGAGTGAGTGAGTGTGTGTGAGAGTGAGTGAGTGTATGTGTGAGAGTGAGTGAGTGTGTGTGAGAGTGAGTGAGTGTGTGTGTGTGAGATTGAGTGAGTGTGTGTGAGAGAGTGAGTGAGTTTGTGTGAGTGTGTGTGTGAGAGTGAGTGAGTGTGTGTCTGAGAGTGTGAGAGTGTGTGTGAGAGTGAGTGTGTGTGAGAATGAGTGAGTGTGTGTGTGAGAGAGTGAGTGTGTGTGAGAGTGAGTGTGTGTGTGAGTGAGTGAGTGTGAGAGTGAGTGAGTGTGTGTGTGAGAGTGAGTGTGTGTGAGAGTGTGTGTGTGTGTAAGAGTGAGTGTGTGTGTGAGTGTGTGTGTGAGAGTGAGTGAGTGTGTGAGAGAGCGAGTGATTGTGAGTGTGTGAGAGTGAATGAGTGTGTCTGTGTTTGTGAGTGATTGTGAATGGGTGAGAGTGAGTGTGTATGTGACTGATTGCGAGTGTGTGAGAGTGAGTATGTGTGTGAGAGTGAGTGATTGTGAGTGTGTAAGAGTGAATGAGTGTGTGAGAGTGAGTGAGTGTGTGTGAGTGAGTGTGAGTGAGAGTGAGTGAGGGTGTGTGTGTGAGTGTGAGAGTGAGTGAGAGTGTGTGTGTGAGAGTGAATGAGTGTTTGTGAGAGTGAGTGTGTGTGTGAGAGTGAGTAAAGGTGTGTGTGAGAGTGAGTGTGTGTGTGTGAGAATGAGTGTGTGTGTGAGTGTGAGTGTGTGTGTGTGAGAGTGAGTGAGTGTTTGTGTGAGAGTGAGTGAGTGTGTGTGTGAGAGTGAGTGAGTGAGTGTGTGTGAGAGTGAGTGAGTGTGAGTGTGTGAGAGTGAGTGCGTGAGAGTGGGTGAGAGTGGCCGTGAGAATGAGTGAGTGTGTGTGAGAGTGAGTGATTGTGATTGTGTGAGAGTGAATGAGTGTGTGTGTGAGAGTGAGTGTGTGTGAGAGTGAGTGATTGTGAGTGTGTGAGAGTGAGTGATTGAGTGTGTGTGAGGGTGAGTGAGTGTGTGTGTGAGTTAGTGTGTGTGTGAGATTGAGTGTGTGTGAGTGAGAGTGCGTGTGCGAGTGAGTGTGAGAGTGAGTGAGTGAGTGTGTGTGTGAGAGTGAATGAGTGTTTGTGAGAGTGGGTGTGTGTGTGAGAGTGAGTGAGTGAGTGTGTGAGAGTGAGTGAGTGTGTGTGTGAATGAGTGTGTGTGAGAGTGTGTGAGAGTGAGTGTGTGTGTGTGAGAGTGAGTGAGTGAGTGTGTGTGAGAGTGAGTGAGTGTGTGTGTGAGAGTGAGTGAGAGTGGGTGTGAGAGTGAGTGAGTGTGATTGTGTGAGAGTGACTGAGTGTGTGTGTGAGAGTGAGTGTGTGTGAGACTGAGTGATTGTGTGTGTGTGAGAGAGTGAGTGAGTGTGTGTGAGAATGAGTGTGTGTGTGAGAGAGAGTGAGTGTGAGAGTGAGTGAGTGAGTGTGTGTGTGAGAGTGAATGAGTGTTTGTGAGAGTGAGTGTGTGTGTGAGAGTGAGTGAGTGAGTGTGTGTGTGAGAGTGAGTGAGAGTGTGTGAGAATGAGTGTGTGTGAGAGTGAGTGTGTGTGTGTGAGAGTGAGTGAGTGTATGTGTGAGAGTGAGTGAGTGTGTGTGAGAGTGAGTGAGAGTGTGTGTGTGAGTGAGTCTGTGTGTGAGAGTGAGTGAGTGTGTGAGATTGAGTGAGTGTGTGTGTGAGAGTGAGTGTGTGTGAGAGTGAGTGAGTGTGTGAGTGAGTGATTGTGAGTGTGTGAGAGCAAGTGAGTCTGTGAGTGAGTGAGTGTGAGAGTGAGTGAGTGTGTGTGAGAGAGTGAGTGAGTGTGTGTGAGAGCGAGTGTGTGTGTGAGAGCGAGTGAGTGTGTGTGTGAGAGTGAGTGAGTGTGTGAGTGTGTGTGAGTGTGTGTGTGAGAGTGGGTGAGTGTGTGTGAGTGAGTGTGTGTTAGTGAGTGTGTGTGTGAGAGTGAGTGGGTGCGTGTGAGAGTGTGAGTGTGTGTTTCAGAGTGAGTGTGTGAGAGTGAGTGAGTGTGTGTGAGAGTGAGTGAGTGTATGTGTGAGAGTGAGTGAGTGTGTGTGAGAGTGAGTGAGTGTGTGTGTGTGAGATTGAGTGAGTGTGTGTGAGAGAGTGAGTGAGTTTGTGTGAGTGTGTGTGTGAGAGTGAGTGAGTGTGTGTCTGAGAGTGTGAGAGTGTGTGTGTGAGAGTGAGTGTGTGTGTGAGAGTGAGTGAGTGTGTGTGAGAGTGAGTGTGTGTGTGAGTGAGTGAGTGAGTGTGAGAGTGAGTGAGTGTGTGTGTGAGAGTGAGTGTGTGTGAGAGTGTGTGTGTGTGTGAGAGTGAGTGTGTGTGTGAGTGAGTGAGTGAGTGTGAGAGTGAGTGAGTGTGTGTGTGAGAGTGAGTGAGTGTGTGAGTGTGTGTGAGTGTGTGTGTGAGAGTGGGTGAGTGTGTGTGAGTGAGTGTGTGTTAGTGAGTGTGTGTGTGAGAGTGAGTGTGTGTGTGAGAGTGAGTGGGTGCGTGTGAGAGTGTGAGTGTGTGTTTCAGAGTGAGTGAGTGTGTGAGAGTGAGTGAGTGTGTGTGTGAGAGTGAGTGAGCGTGTGAGAGTGAGTGAGTGTGTGTGTGAGAGTGAGTGTGTGTGTGTGAGAGTGAGTGAGTGTGTGTGTGAGAGTGAGTGTGTGTGAGAGTGTGTGTGTGTGTAAGAGTGAGTGTGTGTGTGAGTGTGTGTGTGAGAGTGAGTGAGTGTGTGAGAGAGTGAGTGATTGTGAGTGTGTGAGAGTGAATGAGTGTGTGTGTGTTTGTGAGTGATTGTGAATGGGTGAGAGTGAGTGTGTATGTGACTGATTGCGAGTGTGTGAGAGTGAGTATGTGTGTGAGAGTGAGTGATTGTGAGTGTGTGAGAGTGAATGAGTGTGCGTGAGTGAGTGAGTGTGTGTGAGTGAGTGTGTGTGAGAGTGAGTGAGTGTGTGTGTGTGAGTGTGAGAGTGAGTGAGAGTGTGTGTGTGAGAGTGAATGAGTGTTTGTGAGAGTGAGTGTGTGTGTGAGAGTGAGTAAAGGTGTGTGTGAGAGTGAGTGAGTGTGTGTGAGAATGAGTGTGTGTGTGAGTGTGAGTGTGTGTGTGTGAGAGTGAGTGAGTGTTTGTGTGAGAGTGAGTGAGTGTGTGTGTGAGAGTGAGTGAGTGAGTGTGTGTGAGAGTGAGTGTGAGTGTGTGAGAGTGAGTGTGTGAGAGTGGGTGAGAGTGGGCGTGAGAATGAGTGAGTGTGTGTGAGAGTGAGTGATTGTGATTGTGTGAGAGTGAATGAGTGTGTGTGTGAGAGTGAGTGTGTGTGAGAGTGAGTGATTGTGAGTGTGTGAGAGTGAGTGAGTGAGTGTGTGTGAGGGTGAGTGAGTGTGTGTGTGTGTTAGTGTGTGTGTGAGATTGAGTGTGTGTGAGTGAGAGTGCGTGTGCGAGTGAGTGTGGTAAGGGTGAGTGAGTGTGTGTGTGAGAGAGAGTGTGTATGAGAGTGAGTGAGTGTGTGTGTGATTCTGTCTGTGTGAGAGTGAGAGAGTGTGGGTGTGTGTGAGAGTGAGTGAGTGTGTGTCTGAGTGAGAGTGAGTGTGAGAGTGAGTGAGTGAGTGTGTGTGTGTGAGAGTGAATGAGTGTTTGTGAGAGTGAGTGTGTGTGAGAGTGAGTGAGTGTGTGAGTGAGTGATTGTGAGTGTGTGAGAGCAAGTGAGTCTGTGAGTGAGTGAGTGTGAGAGTGAGTGAGTGTGTGTGAGAGAGTGAGTGAGTGTGTGTGAGAGCGAGTGTGTGTGTGAGAGCGAGTGAGTGTGTGTGTGAGAGTGAGTGAGTGTGTGAGTGTGTGTGAGTGTGTGTGTGAGAGTGGGTGAGTGTGTGTGAGTGAGTGTGTGTTAGTGAGTGTGTGTGTGAGAGTGAGTGTGTGTGTGAGAGTGAGTGGGTGCGTGTGAGAGTGTGAGTGTGTGTTTCAGAGTGAGTGAGTGTGTGAGAGTGAGTGAGTGTGTGTGTGAGAGTGAGTGAGCGTGTGAGAGTGAGTGAGTGTGTGTGTGAGAGTGAGTGTGTGTGTGTGAGAGTGAGTGTGTGTGTGTGAGAATCAGTGAGTTTGTGTGAGAGTGAGTGAGTGTGTGAGAGTGAGTGATTGTGAGTGTATGAGAGTGAAAGAGTGTGTGAGAGTGAGTTTGTGAGAGTGAATGAGTGTGTGTGAGTGAGTGATTGTGAGTGTGAGAGTGAGTGAGTTTGTGAGAGTGAGTGAGTGTTTCTTTGAGAGTGAGTGAGTTAGTGTGTGTGAGTGATTGTGAGTATGTGAGAGTGAGTGTGCGAGAGTGAGTGAGTGTGTGAGAGTGGGTGTGTGTGAGTGAGTGTGTGTGAGAGTGAGTGAGTGAGTGTGTGTGTGAGAGTGAGTGATTGAGAGTGTGTGCGAGTGAGTGTGTGAGAGTGAGTGAGTGTGTGAGAGTGAGTGTGTGTGTGTGAGTGAGTGTGTGTGCGAGTGAGTGAGTGTGTGTATGTGAGTGAGTGTGAGAGTGAGTGAGTGTTTGTGAGAGTGAGTGTGTGTGTGAGAGTCAGTGAGTGAGTGAGTGAGTGTGTGAGGGAATGAGTGTGTGTGTGAGAGTGAGTGTGTGAGAGTGTGTGTGTGTGTCAGAGTGAGTGTGTGTGAGAGTGACTGAGTGTGTGTGTGAGAGTGAGTGATTGTGAGTGTGTGAGAGTGAGTCCGTGAGAGTGAGTGAGTGTGTGTGTGAGAGTGAGTGTGTGTGAGAGTGAGTGAGTGTGTGAGAGTGAGTGAGTGTGTGTGAGAGTGAGTGAGTGAGTGTGTGTGTGTGATTGAGTGAGTGTGTGTGAGAGAGTGAGTGAGTTTGTGTGAGTGTGTGTGTGAGAGTGAGTGAGTGTGTGTCTGAGAGTGTGAGAGTGTGTGTGTGAGAGTGAGTGTGTGTGTGAGAGTGAGTGAGTGTGTGTGACAGTGAGTGAGTATGTGTGAGAATGAGTGAGTGTGTGTGTGAGAGAGTGAGTGTGTGTGAGAGTGAGTGTGTGTGTGAGTGAGTGTTTGTGAGAGTGAGTGATTGTGATTGTGTGAGAGTGAATGAGTGTGTGTGTGAGAGTGAGTGTGTGTGAGAGTGAGTGATTGTGAGTGTGTGAGAGTGAGTGAGTGTGTGAGAGTGAGTGAGTGTGTGTGTGAGGGTGAGTGAGTGTGTGTGTGAGTTAGTGTGTGTGTGAGATTGAGTGTGTGTGAGTGAGAGTGCGTGTGCGAGTGAGTGTGTGTAAGGTGAGTGAGTGTGTGTGTGAGAGTGAGTGAGTGAGTGTGTGTGTGAGAGTGAGTGTGTATGAGAGTGAGTGAGTGTGTGTGAGAGTGATTCTGTCTGTGTGAGAGTGAGTGAGTGTGTATGTGAGAGAGTGAGTGAGTGTGGGTGTGTGTGAGAGTGAGTGAGTGTGTGTCTGAGTGAGAGTGAGTGTGAGAGTGAGTGAGTGAGTGTGTGTGTGAGAGTGAATGAGTGTTTGTGAGAGTGAGTGTGTGTGTGAGAGTGAGTGAGTGAGTGTGTGTGTGAGAGTGAGTGAGTGTGTGTGTGAATGAGTGTGTGTGAGAGTGTGTGAGAGTGAGTGTGTGTGTGTGAGAGTGAGTGAGTGAGTGTGTGTGAGAGTGAGTGAGTGTGTGTGTGAGAGTGAGTGAGAGTGTGTGTGAGAGTGAGTGAGTGTGATTGTGTGAGAGTGACTGAGTGTGTGTGTGAGAGTGAGTGTGTGTGAGACTGAGTGATTGTGTGTGTGTGAGAATGAGTGAGTGTGTGTGAGAATGAGTGTGTGTGTGAGAGAGAGTGAGTGTGAGAGTGAGTGAGTGAGTGAGTGTGTGTGTGAGAGTGAATGAGTGTTTGTGAGAGTGAGTGTGTGTGTGAGAGTGAGTGAGTGAGTGTGTGTGTGAGAGTGAGTGAGTGTGTGTGAGAATGAGTGTGTGTGAGAGTGTGTGAGAGTGAGTGTGTGTGTGTGAGAGTGAGTGAGTGTATGTGTGAGAGTGAGTGAGTGTGTGTGAGAGTGAGTGAGAGTGTGTGTGTGAGTGAGTGTGTGTGTGAGAGTGAGTGAGTGTGTGAGATTGAGTGAGTGTGTGTGTGAGAGTGAGTGTGTGTGAGAGTGAGTGAGTGTGTGAGTGAGTGATTGTGAGTGTGTGAGAGCAAGTGAGTCTGTGAGTGAGTGAGTGTGAGAGTGAGTGAGTGTGAGAGTGAGTGAGTGTGTGAGAGAGTGAGTGAGTGTGTGTGAGAGCGAGTGTGTGTGTGAGAGCGAGTGAGTGTGTGTGTGAGAGTGAGTGAGTGTGTGAGTGTGTGTGAGTGTGTGTGTGAGAGTGGGTGAGTGTGTGTGAGTGAGTGTGTGTTAGTGAGTGTGTGTGTGAGAGTGAGTGGGTGCGTGTGAGAGTGTGAGTGTGTGTTTCAGAGTGAGTGTGTGAGAGTGAGTGAGTGTGTGTGAGAGTGAGTGAGTGTATGTGTGAGAGTGAGTGAGTGTGTGTGAGAGTGAGTGAGTGTGTGTGTGTGAGATTGAGTGAGTGTGTGTGAGAGAGTGAGTGAGTTTGTGTGAGTGTGTGTGTGAGAGTGAGTGAGTGTGTGTCTGAGAGTGTGAGAGTGTGTGTGAGAGTGAGTGTGTGTGAGAATGAGTGAGTGTGTGTGTGAGAGAGTGAGTGTGTGTGAGAGTGAGTGTGTGTGTGAGTGAGTGAGTGTGAGAGTGAGTGAGTGTGTGTGTGAGAGTGAGTGTGTGTGAGAGTGTGTGTGTGTGTAAGAGTGAGTGTGTGTGTGAGTGTGTGTGTGAGAGTGAGTGAGTGTGTGAGAGAGTGAGTGATTGTGAGTGTGTGAGAGTGAATGAGTGTGTGTGTGTTTGTGAGTGATTGTGAATGGGTGAGAGTGAGTGTGTATGTGACTGATTGCGAGTGTGTGAGAGTGAGTATGTGTGTGAGAGTGAGTGATTGTGAGTGTGTAAGAGTGAATGAGTGTGTGAGAGTGAGTGAGTGTGTGTGAGTGAGTGTGTGTGAGAGTGAGTGAGTGTGTGTGTGTGAGTGTGAGAGTGAGTGAGAGTGTGTGTGTGAGAGTGAATGAGTGTTTGTGAGAGTGAGTGTGTGTGTGAGAGTGAGTAAAGGTGTGTGTGAGAGTGAGTGTGTGTGTGTGAGAATGAGTGTGTGTGTGAGTGTGAGTGTGTGTGTGTGAGAGTGAGTGAGTGTTTGTGTGAGAGTGAGTGAGTGTGTGTGTGAGAGTGAGTGAGTGAGTGTGTGTGAGAGTGAGTGAGTGTGAGTGTGTGAGAGTGAGTGCGTGAGAGTGGGTGAGAGTGGCCGTGAGAATGAGTGAGTGTGTGTGAGAGTGAGTGATTGTGATTGTGTGAGAGTGAATGAGTGTGTGTGTGAGAGTGAGTGTGTGTGAGAGTGAGTGATTGTGAGTGGGTGAGAGTGAGTGAGTGAGTGTGTGTGAGGGTGAGTGAGTGTGTGTGTGAGTTACTGTGTGTGTGAGATTGAGTGTGTGTGAGTGAGAGTGCGTGTGCGAGTGAGTGTGGGTAAGGGTGAGTGAGTGTGTGTGTGAGAGTGAGTGAGTGAGTGTGTGTGTGAGAGAGAGTGTGTATGAGAGTGAGTGAGTGTGTGTGTGATTCTGTCTGTGTGAGAGTGAGTGAGTGTGTGTGTGAGAGAGTGAGAGAGTGTGGGTGTGTGTGAGAGTGAGTGAGTGTGTGTCTGAGTGAGAGTGAGTGTGAGAGTGAGTGAGTGAGTGTGTGTGTGAGAGTGAATGAGTGTTTGTGAGAGTGAGTGTGTGTGTGAGAGTGAGTGAGTGAGTGTGTGAGAGTGAGTGAGTGTGTGTGTGAATGAGTGTGTGTGAGAGTGTGTGAGAGTGAGTGTGTGTGTGTGAGAGTGAGTGAGTGTGTGTGTGAGAGTGAGTGAGTGTGTGTGTGAGAGTGAGTGAGAGTGTGTGTGAGAGTGACTGAGTGTGTGTGTGAGAGTGAGTGTGTGTGAGACTGAGTGATTGTGTGTGTGTGAGAGAGTGAGTGAGTGTGTGTGAGAATGAGTGTGTGTGTGAGAGAGAGTGAGTGTGAGAGTGAGTGAGTGAGTGAGTGAGTGTGTGTGAGAGTGAATGAGTGTTTGTGAGAGTGAGTGTGTGTGTGAGAGTGAGTGAGTGAGTGTGTGTGTGAGAGTGAGTGAGTGTGTGTGAGAATGAGTGTGTGTGAGAGTGTGTGAGAGTGAGTGTGTGTGTGTGAGAGTGAGTGAGTGTATGTGTGAGAGTGAGTGAGTGTGTGTGTGAGAGTGAGTGAGAGTGTGTGTGTGAGTGAGTGTGTGTGTGAGAGTGAGTGAGTGTGTGAGATTGAGTGAGTGTGTGTGTGAGAGTGAGTGTGTGTGAGAGTGAGTGAGTGTGTGAGTGAGTGATTGTGAGTGTGTGAGAGCAAGTGAGTCTGTGAGTGAGTGAGTGTGAGAGTGAGTGAGTGTGAGAGTGAGTGAGTGTGTGAGAGAGTGAGTGAGTGTGTGTGAGAGCGAGTGTGTGTGTGAGAGCGAGTGAGTGTGTGTGTGAGAGTGAGTGAGTGTGTGAGTGTGTGTGAGTGTGTGTGTGAGAGTGGGTGAGTGTGTGTGAGTGAGTGTGTGTTAGTGAGTGTGTGTGTGAGAGTGAGTGGGTGCGTGTGAGAGTGTGAGTGTGTGTTTCAGAGTGAGTGTGTGAGAGTGAGTGAGTGTGTGTGAGAGTGAGTGAGTGTATGTGTGAGAGTGAGTGAGTGTGTGTGAGAGTGAGTGAGTGTGTGTGTGTGAGATTGAGTGAGTGTGTGTGAGAGAGTGAGTGAGTTTGTGTGAGTGTGTGTGTGAGAGTGAGTGAGTGTGTGTCTGAGAGTGTGAGAGTGTGTGTGAGAGTGAGTGTGTGTGAGAATGAGTGAGTGTGTGTGTGAGAGAGTGAGTGTGTGTGAGAGTGAGTGTGTGTGTGAGTGAGTGAGTGTGAGAGTGAGTGAGTGTGTGTGTGAGAGTGAGTGTGTGTGAGAGTGTGTGTGTGTGTAAGAGTGAGTGTGTGTGTGAGTGTGTGTGTGAGAGTGAGTGAGTGTGTGAGAGAGTGAGTGATTGTGAGTGTGTGAGAGTGAATGAGTGTGTGTGTGTTTGTGAGTGATTGTGAATGGGTGAGAGTGAGTGTGTATGTGACTGATTGCGAGTGTGTGAGAGTGAGTATGTGTGTGAGAGTGAGTGATTGTGAGTGTGTAAGAGTGAATGAGTGTGTGAGAGTGAGTGAGTGTGTGTGAGTGAGTGTGTGTGAGAGTGAGTGAGTGTGTGTGTGTGAGTGTGAGAGTGAGTGAGAGTGTGTGTGTGAGAGTGAATGAGTGTTTGTGAGAGTGAGTGTGTGTGTGAGAGTGAGTAAAGGTGTGTGTGAGAGTGAGTGTGTGTGTGTGAGAATGAGTGTGTGTGTGAGTGTGAGTGTGTGTGTGTGAGAGTGAGTGAGTGTTTGTGTGAGAGTGAGTGAGTGTGTGTGTGAGAGTGAGTGAGTGTGTGTGTGAGAGTGAGTGAGTGTGTGTGTGAGAGTGAGTGAGTGTGAGTGAGTGTGTGTGTGAGAGTGAATGAGTGTTTGTGAGAGTGAGTGTGTGTGTGAGAGTGAGTGAGTGTGTGTGTGAGAGTGAGTGAGTGTGTGTGAGAATGAGTGTGTCTGAGAGTGTGTGTGTGTGTGAGAGTGAGTGATTGTGTGTGTGAGAGTGAGTGTGTGTGAGAGAGAGTGAGTGTGATTGAGTGAGTGTGAGTGAGTGTGTGTGTGTGAGAGTGTGTGTGTGAGAGTGAGTGAGTGTGTGTGTGAGAGTGAGTGTGTGTGTGAGAGTGAGTGAGTGTGTGTTTGAGAGTGAGTGTGTGAGAGTGAGTGTGCGAGAGTGAGTGTGTGTGTGAGAGTGAGTGAGTGTGTGTGTGAGAGTGAGTGTGTGTCAGTGAGGGAGTGTGATTGTGTGAGAGTGAGTGTGTGCGAGAATGAGTGTGTGTGTGACAGTGAGTGTGTGTGTGAGGGTGAGTGAGTGTGTGTGTGAGTTAGTGTGTGTGTGAGATTGAGTGTGTGTGAGTGAGAGTGTGTGTGCGAGTGAGTGTGTGTAAGGTGAGTGAGTGTGTGTGTGAGAGTGAGTGTGTGTGTGTGAGAGTGAGTGAGTGAGTGTGTGTGAGAGTGAGTGAGTGTGTGTGTGAGAGTGAGTGAGAGTGTGTGTGAGAGTGAGTGAGTGTGATTGTGTGAGAGTGACTGTGTGTGTGTGAGAGTGAGTGTGTGTGAGACTGAGTGATTGTGTGTGTGTGAGAGAGTGAGTGAGTGTGTGTGAGAATGAGTGTGTGTGTGAGAGAGAGTGAGTGTGAGAGTGAGTGAGTGTGTGTGTGAGAGTGAATGATTGTTTGTGAGAGTGAGTGTGTGTGTGAGAGTGAGTGAGTGAGTGTGTGTGTGAGAGTGAGTGAGTGTGTGTGAGAATGAGTGTGTGTGAGAGTGTGTGAGAGTGAGTGTGTGTGTGTGAGAGTGAGTGAGTGTATGTGTGAGAGTGAGTGAGTGTGTGTGAGAGTGAGTGAGAGTGTGTGTGTGAGTGAGTGTGTGTGTGAGAGTGAGTGAGTGTGTGAGATTGAGTGAGTGTGTGTGTGAGAGTGAGTGTGTGTGAGAGTGAGTGAGTGTGTGAGTGAGTGATTGTGAGTGTGTGAGAGCAAGTGAGTCTGTGAGTGAGTGAGTGTGAGAGTGAGTGAGTGTGTGTGAGAGAGTGAGTGAGTGTGTGTGAGAGCGAGTGTGTGTGTGAGAGCGAGTGAGTGTGTGTGTGAGAGTGAGTGAGTGTGTGAGTGTGTGTGAGTGTGTGTGTGAGAGTGGGTGAGTGTGTGTGAGTGAGTGTGTGTTAGTGAGTGTGTGTGTGAGAGTGAGTGGGTGCGTGTGAGAGTGTGAGTGTGTGTTTCAGAGTGAGTGTGTGAGAGTGAGTGAGTGTGTGTGAGAGTGAGTGAGTGTATGTGTGAGAGTGAGTGAGTGTGTGTGAGAGTGAGTGAGTGTGTGTGTGTGAGATTGAGTGAGTGTGTGTGAGAGAGTGAGTGAGTTTGTGTGAGTGTGTGTGTGAGAGTGAGTGAGTGTGTGTCTGAGAGTGTGAGAGTGTGTGTGTGAGAGTGAGTGTGTGTGTGAGAGTGAGTGAGTGTGTGTGAGAGTGAGTGTGTGTGAGAATGAGTGAGTGTGTGTGTGAGAGAGTGAGTGTGTGTGAGAGTGAGTGTGTGTGTGAGTGAGTGAGTGAGTGTGAGAGTGAGTGAGTGTGTGTGTGAGAGTGAGTGTGTGTGAGAGTGTGTGTGTGTGTAAGAGTGAGTGTGTGTGTGAGTGTGTGTGTGAGAGTGAGTGAGTGTGTGAGAGAGTGAGTGATTGTGAGTGTGTGAGAGTGAATGAGTGTGTGTGTGTTTGTGAGTGATTGTGAATGGGTGAGAGTGAGTGTGTATGTGACTGATTGCGAGTGTGTGAGAGTGAGTATGTGTGTGAGAGTGAGTGATTGTGAGTGTGTGAGAGTGAATGAGTGTGCGAGAGTGAGTGAGTGTGTGTGAGTGAGTGTGTGTGAGAGTGAGTGAGTGTGTGTGTGTGAGTGTGAGAGTGAGTGAGAGTGTGTGTGTGAGAGTGAATGAGTGTTTGTGAGAGTGAGTGTGTGTGTGAGAGTGAGTAAAGGTGTGTGTGAGAGTGAGTGAGTGTGTGTGAGAATGAGTGTGTGTGTGAGTGTGAGTGTGTGTGTGTGAGAGTGAGTGAGTGTTTGTGTGAGAGTGAGTGAGTGTGTGTGTGAGAGTGAGTGAGTGTGTGTGAGAGTGAGTGAGTGTGAGTGTGTGAGAGTGAGTGTGTGAGAGTGGGTGAGAGTGGGCGTGAGAATGAGTGAGTGTGTGTGAGAGTGAGTGATTGTGATTGTGTGAGAGTGAATGAGTGTGTGTGTGAGAGTGAGTGTGTGTGAGAGTGAGTGATTGTGAGTGTGTGAGAGTGAGTGAGTGAGTGTGTGTGAGGGTGAGTGAGTGTGTGTGTGAGTTAGTGTGTGTGTGAGATTGAGTGTGTGTGAGTGAGAGTGCGTGTGCGAGTGAGTGTGGGTAAGGGTGAGTGAGTGTGTGTGTGAGAGTGAGTGAGTGAGTGTGTGTGTGAGAGAGAGTGTGTATGAGAGTGAGTGAGTGTGTGTGTGATTCTGTCTGTGTGACAGTGAGTGAGTGTGTGTGTGAGAGAGTGAGAGAGTGTGGGTGTGTGGGAGAGTGAGTGAGTGTGTGTCTGAGTGAGAGTGAGTGTGAGAGTGAGTGAGTGAGTGTGTGTGTGAGAGTGAATGAGTGTTTGTGAGAGTGAGTGTGTGTGTGAGAGTGAGTGAGTGAGTGTGTGAGAGTGAGTGAGTGTGTGTGTGAATGAGTGTGTGTGAGAGTGTGTGAGAGTGAGTGTGTGTGTGTGAGAGTGAGTGAGTGTGTGTGTGAGAGTGAGTGAGTGTGCGTGTGAGAGTGAGTGAGAGTGTGTGTGAGAGTGAGTGAGTGTGATTGTGTGAGAGTGACTGAGTGTGTGTGTGAGAGTGAGTGTGTGTGAGACTGAGTGATTGTGTGTGTGTGAGAGAGTGAGTGAGTGTGTGCGAGAATGAGTGTGTGTGTGAGAGAGAGTGAGTGTGAGAGTGTGTGAGTGAGTGAGTGTGTGTGAGAGTGAATGAGTGTTTGTGAGAGTGAGTGTGTGTGTGAGAGTGAGTGAGTGAGTGTGTGTGTGAGAGTGAGTGAGTGTGTGTGAGAATGAGTGTGTGTGAGAGTGTGTGAGAGTGAGTGTGTGTGTGTGAGAGTGAGTGAGTGTATGTGTGAGAGTGAGTGAGTGTGTGTGTGAGAGTGAGTGAGAGTGTGTGTGTGAGTGAGTGTGTGTGTGAGAGTGAGTGAGTGTGTGAGATTGAGTGAGTGTGTGTGTGAGAGTGAGTGTGTGTGAGAGTGAGTGAGTGTGTGAGTGAGTGATTGTGAGTGTGTGAGAGCAAGTGAGTCTGTGAGTGAGTGAGTGTGAGAGTGAGTGAGTGTGTGTGAGAGAGTGAGTGAGTGTGTGTGAGAGCGAGTGTGTGTGTGAGAGCGAGTGAGTGTGTGTGTGAGAGTGAGTGAGTGTGTGAGTGTGTGTGAGAGTATGTGAGTGTGTGTGAGTGAGTGTGTGTTAGTGAGTGTGTGTGTGAGAGTGAGTGTGTGTGTGAGAGTGAGTGGGGGCGTGTGAGAGTGTGAGTGTGTGTTTCAGAGTGAGTGAGTGTGTGAGAGTGAGTGAGTGTGTGTGTGAGAGTGAGTGAGAGTGTGAGAGTGAGTGAGTGTGTGTGAGAGTGAGTGTGTGTGTGTGAGAGTGAGTGTGTGTGTGTGAGAATCAGTGAGTTTGTGTGAGAGTGAGTGAGTGTGTGAGAGTGAGTGATTGTGAGTGTGTGAGAGTGAAAGAGTGTGTGAGAGTGAGTTTGTGAGAGTGAATGAGTGTGTGTGAGTGAGTGATTGTGAGTGTGAGAGTGAGTGAGTTTGTGAGAGTGAGTGAGTGTTTCTGTGAGAGTGAGTGAGTTAGTGTGTGTGAGTGATTGTGAGTATGTGAGAGTGAGTGTGCGAGAGTGAGTGAGTGTGTGAGAGTGGGTGTGTGTGAGTGAGTGTGTGTGAGAGTGAGTGAGTGAGTGTGTGTGTGAGAGTGAGTGATTGAGAGTGTGTGCGAGTGAGTGTGTGAGAGTGAGTGAGTGTGTGAGAGTGAGTGTGTGTGTGTGAGTGAGTGTGTGTGCGAGTGAGTGAGTGTGTGTATGTGAGTGAGTGTGAGAGTGAGTGAGTGTTTGTGAGAGTGAGTGTGTGTGTGAGAGTCAGTGAGTGAGTGAGTGAGTGTGTGAGGGAATGAGTGTGTGTGTGAGTGAGTGTGTGAGAGTGAGTGTGTGTGTCAGAGTGAGTGTGTGTGAGAGTGAGTGAGTGTGTGTGTGAGAGTGAGTGATTGTGAGTGTGTGAGAGTGAGTCCGTGAGAGTGAGTGAGTGTGTGTGTGAGAGTGAGTGTGTGTGAGAGTGAGTGAGTGTGTGAGAGTGAGTGAGTGTGTGTGAGAGTGAGTGAGTGAGTGTGTGTGTGTGATTGAGTGAGTGTGTGTGAGAGAGTGAGTGAGTTTGTGTGAGTGTGTGTGTGAGAGTGAGTGAGTGTGTGTCTGAGAGTGTGAGAGTGTGTGTGTGAGAGTGAGTGTGTGTGTGAGAGTGAGTGAGTGTGTGTGACAGTGAGTGAGTATGTGTGAGAATGAGTGAGTGTGTGTGTGAGAGAGTGAGTGTGTGTGAGAGTGAGTGTGTGTGTGAGTGAGTGTTTGTGAGAGTGAGTGATTGTGATTGTGTGAGAGTGAATGAGTGTGTGTGTGAGAGTGAGTGTGTGTGAGAGTGAGTGATTGTGAGTGTGTGAGAGTGAGTGAGTGTGTGAGAGTGAGTGAGTGTGTGTGTGAGGGTGAGTGAGTGTGTGTGTGAGTTAGTATGTGTGTGAGATTGAGTGTGTGTGAGTGAGAGTGCGTGTGCGAGTGAGTGTGTGTAAGGTGAGTGAGTGTGTGTGTGAGAGTGAGTGAGTGAGTGTGTGTGTGAGAGTGAGTGTGTATGAGAGTGAGTGAGTGTGTGTGAGAGTGATTCTGTCTGTGTGAGAGTGAGTGAGTGTGTATGTGAGAGAGTGAGTGAGTGTGGGTGTGTGTGAGAGTGAGTGAGTGTGTGTCTGAGTGAGAGTGAGTGTGAGAGTGAGTGAGTGAGTGTGTGTGTGTGAGAGTGAATGAGTGTTTGTGAGAGTGAGTGTGTGTGTGAGAGTGAGTGAGTGAGTTTGTGTGTGAGAGTGAGTGAGTGTGTGTGTGAATGAGTGTGTGTGAGAGTGTGTGAGAGTGAGTGTGTGTGTGTGAGAGTGAGTGAGTGAGTGTGTGTGAGAGTGAGTGAGTGTGTGTGTGTGTGTGAGAGTGAGTGTGTGTGAGACTGAGTGATTGTGTGTGTGTGAGAGAGTGAGTGAGTGTGTGTGAGAATGAGTGTGTGTGTGAGAGAGAGTGAGTGTGAGAGTGAGTGGGTGAGTGTGTGTGTGAGAGTGAATGAGTGTTTGTGAGAGTGAGTGTGTGTGTGAGAGTGAGTGAGTGAGTGTGTGTGTGAGAGTGAGTGAGTGTGTGTGAGAATGAGTGTGTGTGAGAGTGTGTGAGAGTGAGTGTGTGTGTGTGAGAGTGAGTGAGTGTATGTGTGAGAGTGAGTGAGTGTGTGTGAGAGTGAGTGAGAGTGTGTGTGAGAGTGAGTGTGTGTGAGAGTGAGTGAGTGTGTGAGTGAGTGATTGTGAGTGTGTGAGAGCAAGTGAGTCTGTGAGTGAGTGAGTGTGAGAGTGAGTGAGTGTGTGTGAGAGAGTGAGTGAGTGTGTGTGAGAGCGAGTGTGTGTGTGAGAGCGAGTGAGTGTGTGTGTGAGAGTGAGTGAGTGTGTGAGTGTGTGTGAGTGTGTGTGTGAGAGTGGGTGAGTGTGTGTGAGTGAGTGTGTGTTAGTGAGTGTGTGTGTGAGAGTGAGTGGGTGCGTGTGAGAGTGTGAGTGTGTGTTTCAGAGTGAGTGAGTGTGTGAGAGTGAGTGAGTGTGTGTGTGAGAGTGAGTGAGCGTGTGAGAGTGAGTGAGTGTGTGTGTGAGAGTGACTGTGTATGTGTGAGAGTGTGTGTGTGTGTGTGAGAATCAGTGAGTTTGTGTGAGAGTGAGTGAGTGTGTGAGAGTGAGTGATTGTGAGTGTGTGAGAGTGAAAGAGTGTGTGAGAGTGAGTTTGTGAGAGTGAATGAGTGTGTGTGAGTGAGTGATTGTGAGTGTGAGAGTGAGTGAGTTTGTGAGAGTGAGTGAGTGTTTCTGTGAGAGTGAGTGAGTTAGTGTGTGTGTGAGTGATTGTGAGTATGTGAGAGTGAGTGTGCGAGAGTGAGTGAGTGTGTGAGAGTGGGTGTGTGTGAGTGAGTGTGTGTGAGAGTGAGTGAGTGAGTGAGTGTGTGTGTGAGAGTGAGTGATTGAGAGTGTGTGTGAGTGAGTGTGTGAGAGTGAGTGAGTGTGTGAGAGTGAGTGTGTGTGTGTGAGGGAGTGTGTGTGCGAGTGAGTGAGTGTGTGTATGTGAGTGAGTGTGAGAGTGAGTGAGTGTTTGTGAGAGTGAGTGTGTGTGTGAGAGTCAGTGAGTGAGTGAGTGAGTGTGTGAGGGAATGAGTGTGTGTGTGAGAGTGAGTGTGTGAGAGTGTGAGTGTGTGTGTCAGAGTGAGTGTGTGTGAGAGTGAGTGAGTGTGTGTGTGAGAGTGAGTGATTGTGAGTGTGTGAGAGTGAGTCCGTGAGAGTGAGTGAGTGTGTGTGTGAGAGTGAGTGTGTGTGAGAGTGAGTGAGTGAGTGTGTGAGAGTGAGTGAGTGAGTGTGTGAGAGTGAGTGAATGAGTGTGTGTGTGTGATTGAGTGAGTGTGTGTGAGAGAGTGAGTGAGTTTGTGTGAGTGTGTGTGTGAGAGTGAGTGAGTGTGTGTCTGAGAGTGTGAGAGTGTGTGTGTGAGAGTGAGTGTGTGTGTGAGAGTGAGTGAGTGTGTGTGACAGTGAGTGAGTGTGTGTGAGAATGAGTGAGTGTGTGTGTGAGAGAGTGAGTGTGTGTGTGAGTGAGTGAGTGTGTGTGTGAGTGAGTGAGTGTGAGAGTGAGTGAGTGTGTGTGTGAGAGTGAGTGTGTGTGAGAGTGAGTGAGTGTGTGAGAGAGTGAGTGATTGTGAGTGTGTGAGAGTGAATGAGTGTGTGTGTGTTTGTGAGCGAATGTGAGTGGGTGAGAGTGAGTGTGTGTGTGACTGATTGCGAGTGTGTGAGAGTGAGTATGTGTGTGAGAGTGAGTGATTGTGAGTGTGTGAGAGTGAATGAGTGTGTGAGAGTGAGTGAGTGTGTGTGAGTGAGTGTGTGTGAGAGTGAGTGAGTGTGCGTGTGAGAGTGAATGAGTGTTTGTGAGAGTGAGTGTGTGTGTGAGAGTGAGTGAGTGTGTTTGTGAAAGTGAGTGAGTGTGTGTGAGAATGAGTGTGTGTGAGAGTGAGTGTGTGGGTGTGAGAGTGAGTGAGTGTGTGTGTGAGAGTGAGTGAGTGTGTGTGTGAGAGTGAGTGAGTGTGATTCTGTGAGAGTGACTGAGTGTGTGTGAGAGTGAGTGTGTGTGAGACTGAGTGATTGTGTGTGTGAGAGTGAGTGAGTGAGTGTGTGAGAATGAGTGTGTGTGTGAGAGAGAGTGTGTGTGTGTGAGAGTGAGTGATTGTGTGTGTGAGAGTGAGTGAGTGTGTGTGTGAGAGTGAGTGATTGTGAGTGTGTGAGAGTGAGTGTGTGAGAGTGAGTGAGTGTATGAGTGTGAGTGTGTGTGAGTGAGTGTGTGCAAATGTGTGTGTGTGAGGGTGAGTGAATGTGTGTGTGAGAGTGAGTGAGTGAGTGTGTGTGTGAGAGTGAGTGAGTGTGTCTGAGAGTGAGTGAGTTTGTGTGTGAGAGTGAGTGAGTGTGTGTGTGAGAGTGAGTGAGTGAGTGTGAGAATGAGTGTGTGTGAGAGTGAGTGTGTGTGTGTGTGAGAGTGAGTGAGTGAGTGTGTGAGAGTGAGTGAGTGTGTGTGAGAGTGAGTGAGTGTTTGTGTGAGAGTGAGTGATTGTGAGTGTGTGAGAGTGAGTGTGTGAGAGTGAGTGAGAGTGGGTGTGAGAATGATTGAGTGTGTGTGAGAGTGAGTGAGTGTGAGTGTGTGAGAGTGAATGAGTGTGTGAGAGTGAATGAGTGTGTGAGAGTGAGTGAGTGTGTGTGTGTGAGTGTGTGTGAGAGTGAGTGAGTGTGTGTGTGTGTGAGTGAGTGTGAGAGTGAGTGAGTATGTGTGTGTGAGAGTGAATGTGTGTGAGAGTGAGTGTGTGTGTGAGTGAGTGTGTGTGTGAGTGAGTGAGTGTGTGAGAGTGAGTGAGTGTGTGTGTGAGAGTGAGTGTGTGTGAGAGTGTGTGTGTGTAAGAGTGAGTGTGTGTGTGAGTGTGTGTGTGAGAGTGAGTGAGTGTGTGAGAGAGTGAGTGATTGTGAGTGTGTGAGAGTGAATGAGTGTGTGTGTGTTTGTGAGCGAATGTGAGTGGGTGAGAGTGAGTGTGTGTGTGACTGACTGCGAGTGTGTGAGAGTGAGTATGTGTGTGAGAGTGAGTGATTGTGAGTGTGTGAGAGTGAATGAGTGTGTGAGAGTGAGTGAGTGTGTGTGATTGAGTGTGTGTGTGTGTGAGTGAGTGTGAGAGTGAGTGAGTATGTGTGTGTGAGAGTGAATGAGTGTTTGTGAGAGCGAGTGTGTGTGTGAGAGTGAGTAAAGGTGTGTGTGAGAGTGAGTGAGTGTGTGTGAGAATGAGTATGTATGTGAGAGTGTGAGAGTGAGTGAGAGTGGGTGTGAGAATGATTGAGTGTGTGTGAGAGTGAGTGAGTGTGAGTGTGTGAGAGTGAATGAGTGTGTGAGAGTGAGTGAGTGTGTGTGTGTGAGTGTGTGTGAGAGTGAGTGAGTGTGTGTGTGTGTGAGTGAGTGTGAGAGTGAGTGAGTATGTGTGTGTGAGAGTGAATGTGTGTTTGTGAGAGTGAGTGTGTGTGTGAGAGTGAGTGAGTGTGTGTGTGAGTGAGTGTGTGTGTGAGAGTGAGTGAGTGTGTGAGAGTGAGTGAGTGTGTGTGTGAGAGTGAGTGTGTGTGAGAGTGTGTGTGTGTGTAAGAGTGAGTGTGTGTGTGAGTGTGTGTGTGAGAGTGAGTGAGTGTGTGAGAGAGTGAGTGATTGTGAGTGTGTGAGAGTGAATG
>NC_140989.1:279996760-280016760 GCF_052327205.1 Somniosus microcephalus | reverse complement strand
TGTGTGAGAGTGAGTGTGTGAGAGTGTGAGTGTGTGTGTCAGAGTGAGTGTGTGTGAGAGTGAGTGAGTGTGTGTGTGAGAGTGAGTGATTGTGAGTGTGTGAGAGTGAGTCCGTGAGAGTGAGTGAGTGTGTGTGTGAGAGTGAGTGTGTGTGAGAGTGAGTGAGTGAGTGTGTGAGAGTGAGTGAGTGAGTGTGTGAGAGTGAGTGAATGAGTGTGTGTGTGTGATTGAGTGAGTGTGTGTGAGAGAGTGAGTGAGTTTGTGTGAGTGTGTGTGTGAGAGTGAGTGAGTGTGTGTCTGAGAGTGTGAGAGTGTGTGTGTGAGAGTGAGTGTGTGTGTGAGAGTGAGTGAGTGTGTGTGACAGTGAGTGAGTGTGTGTGAGAATGAGTGAGTGTGTGTGTGAGAGAGTGAGTGTGTGTGTGAGTGAGTGAGTGTGTGTGTGAGTGAGTGAGTGTGAGAGTGAGTGAGTGTGTGTGTGAGAGTGAGTGTGTGTGAGAGTGAGTGAGTGTGTGAGAGAGTGAGTGATTGTGAGTGTGTGAGAGTGAATGAGTGTGTGTGTGTTTGTGAGCGAATGTGAGTGGGTGAGAGTGAGTGTGTGTGTGACTGATTGCGAGTGTGTGAGAGTGAGTATGTGTGTGAGAGTGAGTGATTGTGAGTGTGTGAGAGTGAATGAGTGTGTGAGAGTGAGTGAGTGTGTGTGAGTGAGTGTGTGTGAGAGTGAGTGAGTGTGCGTGTGAGAGTGAATGAGTGTTTGTGAGAGTGAGTGTGTGTGTGAGAGTGAGTGAGTGTGTTTGTGAAAGTGAGTGAGTGTGTGTGAGAATGAGTGTGTGTGAGAGTGAGTGTGTGGGTGTGAGAGTGAGTGAGTGTGTGTGTGAGAGTGAGTGAGTGTGTGTGTGAGAGTGAGTGAGTGTGATTCTGTGAGAGTGACTGAGTGTGTGTGAGAGTGAGTGTGTGTGAGACTGAGTGATTGTGTGTGTGAGAGTGAGTGAGTGAGTGTGTGAGAATGAGTGTGTGTGTGAGAGAGAGTGTGTGTGTGTGAGAGTGAGTGATTGTGTGTGTGAGAGTGAGTGAGTGTGTGAGAGTGAGTGAGTGTGTGTGAGTGAGTGTGTGTGAGAGTGAGTGAGTGTGTGTGTGTGTGAGTGAGTGTGAGAGTGAGTGAGTGTGTGTGTGTGAGAGTGAATGAATGTTTGTGAGAGTGAGTGTGTGTGTGAGAGTGAGTAAAGGTGTGTGTGAGAGTGAGTGAGTGTGTGTGGGAATGAGTGTGTGTGTGAGAGTGAGTGTGTGTGTGTGTGAGAGTGAGTGAGTGTGTGTGTGAGTGTGTGAGAGTGAGTGTGTGAGAGTGAGTGAGAGTGGGTGTGAGAATGATTGAGTGTGTGTGAGAGTGAGTGAGTGTGATTGTGTGAGAGAGACTGAGTGTGTGTGTGAGAGTGAGTGTGTGTGAGAGTGAGTGATTGTGAGTGTGTGAGAGTGAGTGAGTGTGTGAGAGTGAGTGAGTGTGTGTGTGAGGGTGAGTGAGTGTGTGTGTGAGTTAGTGTGTGTGTGAGATTGAGTGTGTGTGAGTGAGAGTGCGTGTGCGAGTGAGTGTGTGTAAGGGTGAGTGAGTGTGTGTGTGAGAGTGAGTGAGTGTGTGTGAGAGTGAGTGAGTGTGTGTGTGAGAGTGAGTGAGTGTGTGTGAGAGTGAGTGAGTGTGTGTGTGAGATTGAGTGAGTGTGTGTGTGAGTGAGTGAGTGTGTGTGTGTGAGTGATTGTGTGTGTGAGAGTGAGTGAGTGTGTGTCTGAGAGTGTGAGAGTGTGTGTGTGAGAGTGAGTGTGTGTGTGAGAGTGAGTGAGTGTGTGTGTGAGTGAGTGTGTGTGTGAGAGTGAGTGAGTGTGTGAGAGTGAGTGAGTGTGTGTGTGAGAGTGAGTGTGTGTGAGAGTGTGTGTGTGTGTAAGAGTGAGTGTGTGTGTGAGTGTGTGTGTGAGAGTGAGTGAGTGTGTGAGAGAGTGAGTGATTGTGAGTGTGTGAGAGTGAATGAGTGTGTGTGTGTTTGTGAGCGAATGTGATTGGGTGAGAGTGAGTGTGTGTGTGACTGATTGCGAGTGTGTGAGAGTGAGTGAGTGTGTGAGAGTGAGTGATTGTGAGTGTGTGAGAGTGAAAGAGTGTGTGAGAGTGAGTTTGTGAGAGTGAATGAGTGTGTGTGAGTGAGTGATTGTGAGTGTGAGAGTGAGTGAGTTTGTGAGAGTGAGTGAGTGTTTCTGTGAGAGTGAGTGAGTTAGTGTGTGTGTGAGTGATTGTGAGTATGTGAGAGTGAGTGTGCGAGAGTGAGTGAGTGTGTGAGAGTGGGTGTGTGTGAGTGAGTGTGTGTGAGAGTGAGTGAGTGAGTGAGTGTGTGTGTGAGAGTGAGTGATTGAGAGTGTGTGCGAGTGAGTGTGTGAGAGTGAGTGAGTGTGTGAGAGTGAGTGTGTGTGTGTGAGTGAGTGTGTGTGCGAGTGAGTGAGTGTGTGTATGTGAGTGAGTGTGAGAGTGAGTGAGTGTTTGTGAGAGTGAGTGTGTGTGTGAGAGTCAGTGAGTGAGTGAGTGAGTGTGTGAGGGAATGAGTGTGTGTGTGAGAGTGAGTGTGTGAGAGTGTGAGTGTGTGTGTCAGAGTGAGTGTGTGTGAGAGTGAGTGAGTGTGTGTGTGAGAGTGAGTGATTGTGAGTGTGTGAGAGTGAGTCCGTGAGAGTGAGTGAGTGTGTGTGTGAGAGTGAGTGTGTGTGAGAGTGAGTGAGTGAGTGTGTGAGAGTGAGTGAGTGAGTGTGTGAGAGTGAGTGAATGAGTGTGTGTGTGTGATTGAGTGAGTGTGTGTGAGAGAGTGAGTGAGTTTGTGTGAGTGTGTGTGTGAGAGTGAGTGAGTGTGTGTCTGAGAGTGTGAGAGTGTGTGTGTGAGAGTGAGTGTGTGTGTGAGAGTGAGTGAGTGTGTGTGACAGTGAGTGAGTGTGTGTGAGAATGAGTGAGTGTGTGTGTGAGAGAGTGAGTGTGTGTGTGAGTGAGTGAGTGTGTGTGTGAGTGAGTGAGTGTGAGAGTGAGTGAGTGTGTGTGTGAGAGTGAGTGTGTGTGAGAGTGAGTGAGTGTGTGAGAGAGTGAGTGATTGTGAGTGTGTGAGAGTGAATGAGTGTGTGTGTGTTTGTGAGCGAATGTGAGTGGGTGAGAGTGAGTGTGTGTGTGACTGATTGCGAGTGTGTGAGAGTGAGTATGTGTGTGAGAGTGAGTGATTGTGAGTGTGTGAGAGTGAATGAGTGTGTGAGAGTGAGTGAGTGTGTGTGAGTGAGTGTGTGTGAGAGTGAGTGAGTGTGCGTGTGAGAGTGAATGAGTGTTTGTGAGAGTGAGTGTGTGTGTGAGAGTGAGTGAGTGTGTTTGTGAAAGTGAGTGAGTGTGTGTGAGAATGAGTGTGTGTGAGAGTGAGTGTGTGGGTGTGAGAGTGAGTGAGTGTGTGTGTGAGAGTGAGTGAGTGTGTGTGTGAGAGTGAGTGAGTGTGATTCTGTGAGAGTGACTGAGTGTGTGTGAGAGTGAGTGTGTGTGAGACTGAGTGATTGTGTGTGTGAGAGTGAGTGAGTGAGTGTGTGAGAATGAGTGTGTGTGTGAGAGAGAGTGTGTGTGTGTGAGAGTGAGTGATTGTGTGTGTGAGAGTGAGTGAGTGTGTGTGTGAGAGTGAGTGATTGTGAGTGTGTGAGAGTGAGTGTGTGAGAGTGAGTGAGTGTATGAGTGTGAGTGTGTGTGAGTGAGTGTGTGCAAATGTGTGTGTGTGAGGGTGAGTGAATGTGTGTGTGAGAGTGAGTGAGTGAGTGTGTGTGTGAGAGTGAGTGAGTGTGTCTGAGAGTGAGTGAGTTTGTGTGTGAGAGTGAGTGAGTGTGTGTGTGAGAGTGAGTGAGTGAGTGTGAGAATGAGTGTGTGTGAGAGTGAGTGTGTGTGTGTGTGAGAGTGAGTGAGTGAGTGTGTGAGAGTGAGTGAGTGTGTGTGAGAGTGAGTGAGTGTTTGTGTGAGAGTGAGTGATTGTGAGTGTGTGAGAGTGAGTGTGTGAGAGTGAGTGAGAGTGGGTGTGAGAATGATTGAGTGTGTGTGAGAGTGAGTGAGTGTGAGTGTGTGAGAGTGAATGAGTGTGTGAGAGTGAATGAGTGTGTGAGAGTGAGTGAGTGTGTGTGTGTGAGTGTGTGTGAGAGTGAGTGAGTGTGTGTGTGTGTGAGTGAGTGTGAGAGTGAGTGAGTATGTGTGTGTGAGAGTGAATGTGTGTGAGAGTGAGTGTGTGTGTGAGTGAGTGTGTGTGTGAGTGAGTGAGTGTGTGAGAGTGAGTGAGTGTGTGTGTGAGAGTGAGTGTGTGTGAGAGTGTGTGTGTGTAAGAGTGAGTGTGTGTGTGAGTGTGTGTGTGAGAGTGAGTGAGTGTGTGAGAGAGTGAGTGATTGTGAGTGTGTGAGAGTGAATGAGTGTGTGTGTGTTTGTGAGCGAATGTGAGTGGGTGAGAGTGAGTGTGTGTGTGACTGACTGCGAGTGTGTGAGAGTGAGTATGTGTGTGAGAGTGAGTGATTGTGAGTGTGTGAGAGTGAATGAGTGTGTGAGAGTGAGTGAGTGTGTGTGATTGAGTGTGTGTGTGTGTGAGTGAGTGTGAGAGTGAGTGAGTATGTGTGTGTGAGAGTGAATGAGTGTTTGTGAGAGCGAGTGTGTGTGTGAGAGTGAGTAAAGGTGTGTGTGAGAGTGAGTGAGTGTGTGTGAGAATGAGTATGTATGTGAGAGTGTGAGAGTGAGTGAGAGTGGGTGTGAGAATGATTGAGTGTGTGTGAGAGTGAGTGAGTGTGAGTGTGTGAGAGTGAATGAGTGTGTGAGAGTGAGTGAGTGTGTGTGTGTGAGTGTGTGTGAGAGTGAGTGAGTGTGTGTGTGTGTGAGTGAGTGTGAGAGTGAGTGAGTATGTGTGTGTGAGAGTGAATGTGTGTTTGTGAGAGTGAGTGTGTGTGTGAGAGTGAGTGAGTGTGTGTGTGAGTGAGTGTGTGTGTGAGAGTGAGTGAGTGTGTGAGAGTGAGTGAGTGTGTGTGTGAGAGTGAGTGTGTGTGAGAGTGTGTGTGTGTGTAAGAGTGAGTGTGTGTGTGAGTGTGTGTGTGAGAGTGAGTGAGTGTGTGAGAGAGTGAGTGATTGTGAGTGTGTGAGAGTGAATGAGTATGTGTGTGTTTGTGAGCGAATGTGATTGGGTGAGAGTGAGTGTGTGTGTGACTGATTGCGAGTGTGTGAGAGTGAGTATGTGTGTGAGAGTGAGTGATTGTGAGTGTGTGAGAGTGAATGAGTGTGTGAGAGTGAGTGAGTGTGTGTGAGTGAGTGTGTGTGAGAGTGAGTGAGTGTGTGTGTGTGTGAGTGAGTGTGAGAGTGAGTGAGTGTGTGTGTGTGAGAGTGAATGAATGTTTGTGAGAGTGAGTGTGTGTGTGAGAGTGAGTAAAGGTGTGTGTGAGAGTGAGTGAGTGTGTGTGAGAATGAGTGTGTGTGTGAGAGTGAGTGTGTGTGTGTGTGAGAGTGAGTGAGTGTGTGTGTGAGTGTGTGAGAGTGAGTGAGTGAGAGTGAGTGAGAGTGGGTGTGAGAATGATTGAGTGTGTGTGAGAGTGAGTGAGTGTGATTGTGTGAGAGAGACTGAGTGTGTGTGTGAGAGTGAGTGTGTGTGAGAGTGAGTGATTGTGAGTGTGTGAGAGTGAGTGAGTGTGTGAGAGTGAGTGAGTGTGTGTGTGAGGGTGAGTGAGTGTGTGTGTGAGTTAGTGTGTGTGTGAGATTGAGTGTGTGTGAGTGAGAGTGCGTGTGCGAGTGAGTGTGTGTAAGGGTGAGTGAGTGTGTGTGTGAGAGTGAGTGAGTGTGTGTGAGAGTGAGTGAGTGTGTGTGTGAGAGTGAGTGAGTGTGTGTGAGAGTGAGTGAGTGTGTGTGTGAGATTGAGTGAGTGTGTGTGTGAGTGAGTGAGTGTGTGTGTGTGAGTGATTGTGTGTGTGAGAGTGAGTGAGTGTGTGTCTGAGAGTGTGAGAGTGTGTGTGTGAGAGTGAGTGTGTGTGTGAGAGTGAGTGAGTGTGTGTGTGAGTGAGTGTGTGTGTGAGAGTGAGTGAGTGTGTGAGAGTGAGTGAGTGTGTGTGTGAGAGTGAGTGTGTGTGAGAGTGTGTGTGTGTGTAAGAGTGAGTGTGTGTGTGAGTGTGTGTGTGAGAGTGAGTGAGTGTGTGAGAGAGTGAGTGATTGTGAGTGTGTGAGAGTGAATGAGTGTGTGTGTGTTTGTGAGCGAATGTGATTGGGTGAGAGTGAGTGTGTGTGTGACTGATTGCGAGTGTGTGAGAGTGAGTATGTGTGTGAGAGTGAGTGATTGTGAGTGTGTGAGAGTGAATGAGTGTGTGAGAGTGAGTGAGTGTGTGTGAGTGAGTGTGTGTGAGAGTGAGTGAGTGTGCGTGTGAGAGTGAATGAGTGTTTGTGAGAGTGAGTGTGTGTGTGAGAGTGAGTGAGTGTGTTTGTGAAAGTGAGTGAGTGTGTGTGAGAATGAGTGTGTGTGAGAGTGTGTGAGAGTGAGTGTGTGGGTGTGAGAGTGAGTGAGTGTGTGTGTGAGAGTGAGTGAGTGTGTGTGTGAGAGTGAGTGAGTGTGATTCTGTGAGAGTGACTGAGTGTGTGTGAGAGTGAGTGTGTGTGAGACTGAATGATTGTGTGTGTGAGAGTGAGTGAGTGAGTGTGTGAGAATGAGTGTGTGTGTGAGAGAGAGTGTGTGTGTGTGAGAGTGAGTGATTGTGTGTGTGAGAGTGAGTGAGTGTATGAGTGTGAGTGTGTGTGAGTGAGTGTGTGCAAATGTGTGTGTGTGAGGGTGAGTGAATGTGTGTGTGAGAGTGAGTGAGTGAGTGTGTGTGTGAGAGTGAGTGAGTGTGTGTGAGAGTGAGTGAGTTTGTGTGTGAGAGTGAGTGAGTGTGTGTGTGAGAGTGAGTGAGTGAGTGTGAGAATGAGTGTGTGTGAGAGTGAGTGTGTGTGTGTGTGAGAGTGAGTGAGTGAGTGTGTGAGAGTGAGAGAGTGAGTGTGTGTGAGAGTGAGTGAGTGTTTGTGTGAGAGTGAGTGAATGTGAGTGTGTGAGAGTGAGTGTGTGAGAGTGAGTGAGAGTGGGTGTGAGAATGATTGAGTGTGTGTGAGAGTGAGTGAGTGTGAGTGTGTGAGAGTGAATGAGTGTGTGAGAGTGAATGAGTGTGTGTGTGTGAGTGTGTGTGAGAGTGAGTGAGTGCGTGTGTGTGTGAGTGAGTGTGAGAGTGAGTGAGTATGTGTGTGTGAGAGTGAATGTGTGTGAGAGTGAGTGTGTGTGTGAGTGAGTGAGTGTGTGAGAGTGAGTGAGTGTGTGTGTGAGAGTGAGTGTGTGTGAGAGCGAGTGAGTATGTGTGTGAGAGTGAGTGAGTGTGTGAGTGTGTGTGTGAGTGTGTGTATGAGAGTGGGTGAGTGTGTGAGAGAGTGAGTGATTGTGAGTGTGTGAGAGTGAATGAGTGTGTGTGTGTTTGTGAGCGAATGTGATTGGGTGAGAGTGAGTGTGTGTGTGACTGATTGCGAGTGTGTGAGAGTGAGTATGTGTGTGAGAGTGAGTGATTGTGAGTGTGTGAGAGTGAATGAGTGTGTGAGAGTGAGTGAGTGTGTGTGAGTGAGTGTGTGTGAGAGTGAGTGAGTGTGCGTGTGAGAGTGAATGAGTGTTTGTGAGAGTGAGTGTGTGTGTGAGAGTGAGTGAGTGTGTTTGTGAAAGTGAGTGAGTGTGTGTGAGAATGAGTGTGTGTGAGAGTGTGTGAGAGTGAGTGTGTGGGTGTGAGAGTGAGTGAGTGTGTGTGTGAGAGTGAGTGAGTGTGTGTGTGAGAGTGAGTGAGTGTGATTCTGTGAGAGTGACTGAGTGTGTGTGAGAGTGAGTGTGTGTGAGACTGAATGATTGTGTGTGTGAGAGTGAGTGAGTGAGTGTGTGAGAATGAGTGTGTGTGTGAGAGAGTGTGTGTGTGTGTGAGAGTGAGTGATTGTGTGTGTGAGAGTGAGTGAGTGTGTGTGTGAGAGTGAGTGATTGTGAGTGTGTGAGAGTGAGTGTGTGAGAGTGAGTGAGTGTATGAGTGTGAGTGTGTGTGAGTGAGTGTGTGCAAATGTGTGTGTGTGAGGGTGAGTGAATGTGTGTGTGAGAGTGAGTGAGTGAGTGTGTGTGTGAGAGTGAGTGAGTGTGTGTGAGAGTGAGTGAGTTTGTGTGTGAGAGTGAGTGAGTGTGTGTGTGAGAGTGAGTGAGTGAGTGTGAGAATGAGTGTGTGTGAGAGTGAGTGTGTGTGTGTGTGAGAGTGAGTGAGTGAGTGTGTGAGAGTGAGAGAGTGAGTGTGTGTGAGAGTGAGTGAGTGTTTGTGTGAGAGTGAGTGAATGTGAGTGTGTGAGAGTGAGTGTGTGAGAGTGAGTGAGAGTGGGTGTGAGAATGATTGAGTGTGTGTGAGAGTGAGTGAGTGTGAGTGTGTGAGAGTGAATGAGTGTGTGAGAGTGAATGAGTGTGTGTGTGTGAGTGTGTGTGAGAGTGCGTGAGTGTGTGTGTGTGTGAGTGTGAGAGTGAGTGAGTATGTGTGTGTGAGAGTGAATGTGTGTGAGAGTGAGTGTGTGTGTGAGTGAGTGAGTGTGTGAGAGTGAGTGAGTGTGTGTGTGAGAGTGAGTGTGTGTGAGAGTGAGTGAGTGTGTGAGTGAGTGATTGTGAGTGTGTGTGAGAGCGAGTGTGTGTGTGAGAGCGAGTGAGTATGTGTGTGAGAGTGAGTGAGTGTGTGAGTGTGTGTGTGAGTGTGTGTGTGAGAGTGGGTGAGTGTGTGTGAGTGAGTGTGTGTTAGTGAGTGTGTGTGTGAGAGTGAGTGTGTGTGTGAGAGTGAGTGGGTGTGTGTGAGAGTGTGAGTGTGTGTTTCAGGGTGAGAGAGCGTGTGAGAGTGAGTGAGTGTGTGTGAGAATGAGTGTGTGTGTGAGAGTCAGTGTGTGTGTGTGAGAGTGAGTGAGTGTGTGTGTTAGTGAGTGTGTGTGTGTGAGAGTGAGTGTGTGTGTGTGAGTGTGAGTGTGTGTTTCAGAGTGAGTGTGTGAGAGTGAGTGAGTGTGTGTGAGAGTGAGTGAGTGTATGTGTGAGAGTGAGTGAGTGTGAGTGAGTAAGTGTGTGTGAGATTGAGTGAGTGTGTGTGAGAGAGTGAGTGAGTTTGTGTGAGTGTGTGTGTGAGAGTGAGTGAGTGTGTGTCTGAGAGTGTGAGAGTGTGTGTGTGAGAGTGAGTGTGTGTGTGAGAGTGAGTGAGTGTGTGTGAGAGTGAGTGTGTGTGAGAATGAGTGAGTGTGTGTGTGAGAGAGTGAGTGTGTGTGAGAGTGAGTGTGTGTGTGAGTGAGTGAGTGTGTGAGAGTGAGTGAGTGTGTGTGTGAGAGTGAGTGTGTGTGAGAGTGTGTGTGTGTGTAAGAGTGAGTGTGTGTGTGAGTGTGTGTGTGAGAGTGAGTGAGTGTGTGAGAGAGTGAGTGATTGTGAGTGTGTGAGAGTGAATGAGTGTGTGTGTGTTTGTGAGTGATTGTGAGTGGGTGAGAGTGAGTGTGTATGTGACTGATTGCGAGTGTGTGAGAGTGAGTATGTGTGTGAGAGTGAGTGTGTGTGAGAATGAGTGAGTGTGTGTGTGAGAGAGTGAGTGTGTGTGAGAGTGAGTGTGTGTGTGAGTGAGTGAGTGTGTGAGAGTGAGTGAGTGAGTGTGTGTGAGAGTGAGTGTGTGTGAGAGTGTGTGTGTGTAAGAGTGAGTGTGTGTGTGAGTGTGTGTGTGAGAGTGAGTGAGTGTGTGAGAGAGTGAGTGATTGTGAGTGTGTGAGAGTGAATGAGTGTGTGTGTGTTTGTGAGTGATTGTGAGTGGGTGAGAGTGAGTGTGTATGTGACTGATTGCGAGTGTGTGAGAGTGAGTATGTGTGTGAGAGTGAGTGATTGTGAGTGTGTGAGAGTGAATGAGTGTGTGAGAGTGAGTGAGTGTGTGTGAGTGAGTGTGTGTGAGAGTGAGTGAGTGTGCGTGTGAGAGTGAATGAGTGTTTGTGAGAGTGAGTGTGTGTGTGAGAGTGAGTGAGTGTGTTTGTGAAAGTGAGTGAGTGTGTGTGAGAATGAGTGTGTGTGAGAGTGTGTGAGAGTGAGTGTGTGGGTGTGAGAGTGAGTGAGTGTGTGTGTGAGAGTGAGTGAGTGTGTGTGTGAGAGTGAGTGAGTGTGATTCTGTGAGAGTGACTGAGTGTGTGTGAGAGTGAGTGTGTGTGAGACTGAATGATTGTGTGTGTGAGAGTGAGTGAGTGAGTGTGTGAGAATGAGTGTGTGTGTGAGAGAGTGTGTGTGTGTGTGAGAGTGAGTGATTGTGTGTGTGAGAGTGAGTGAGTGTGTGTGTGAGAGTGAGTGATTGTGAGTGTGTGAGAGTGAGTGTGTGAGAGTGAGTGAGTGTATGAGTGTGAGTGTGTGTGAGTGAGTGTGTGCAAATGTGTGTGTGTGAGGGTGAGTGAATGTGTGTGTGAGAGTGAGTGAGTGAGTGTGTGTGTGAGAGTGAGTGAGTGTGTGTGAGAGTGAGTGAGTTTGTGTGTGAGAGTGAGTGAGTGTGTGTGTGAGAGTGAGTGAGTGAGTGTGAGAATGAGTGTGTGTGAGAGTGAGTGTGTGTGTGTGTGAGAGTGAGTGAGTGAGTGTGTGAGAGTGAGAGAGTGAGTGTGTGTGAGAGTGAGTGAGTGTTTGTGTGAGAGTGAGTGAATGTGAGTGTGTGAGAGTGAGTGTGTGAGAGTGAGTGAGAGTGGGTGTGAGAATGATTGAGTGTGTGTGAGAGTGAGTGAGTGTGAGTGTGTGAGAGTGAATGAGTGTGTGAGAGTGAATGAGTGTGTGTGTGTGAGTGTGTGTGAGAGTGCGTGAGTGTGTGTGTGTGTGAGTGTGAGAGTGAGTGAGTATGTGTGTGTGAGAGTGAATGTGTGTGAGAGTGAGTGTGTGTGTGAGTGAGTGAGTGTGTGAGAGTGAGTGAGTGTGTGTGTGAGAGTGAGTGTGTGTGAGAGTGAGTGAGTGTGTGAGTGAGTGATTGTGAGTGTGTGTGAGAGCGAGTGTGTGTGTGAGAGCGAGTGAGTATGTGTGTGAGAGTGAGTGAGTGTGTGAGTGTGTGTGTGAGTGTGTGTGTGAGAGTGGGTGAGTGTGTGTGAGTGAGTGTGTGTTAGTGAGTGTGTGTGTGAGAGTGAGTGTGTGTGTGAGAGTGAGTGGGTGTGTGTGAGAGTGTGAGTGTGTGTTTCAGGGTGAGAGAGCGTGTGAGAGTGAGTGAGTGTGTGTGAGAATGAGTGTGTGTGTGAGAGTCAGTGTGTGTGTGTGAGAGTGAGTGAGTGTGTGTGTTAGTGAGTGTGTGTGTGTGAGAGTGAGTGTGTGTGTGTGAGTGTGAGTGTGTGTTTCAGAGTGAGTGTGTGAGAGTGAGTGAGTGTGTGTGAGAGTGAGTGAGTGTATGTGTGAGAGTGAGTGAGTGTGAGTGAGTAAGTGTGTGTGAGAGTGGGTGAGTGTGTGTGAGTGAGTGTGTGTGAGAGTGAGTGTGTGTGAGAATGAGTGAGTGTGTGTGTGAGAGAGTGAGTGTGTGTGAGAGTGAGTGTGTGTGTGAGTGAGTGAGTGTGTGAGAGTGAGTGAGTGTGTGTGTGAGAGTGAGTGTGTGTGAGAGTGTGTGTGTGTGTAAGAGTGAGTGTGTGTGTGAGTGTGTGTGTGAGAGTGAGTGAGTGTGTGAGAGAGTGAGTGATTGTGAGTGTGTGAGAGTGAATGAGTGTGTGTGTGTTTGTGAGTGATTGTGAGTGGGTGAGAGTGAGTGTGTATGTGACTGATTGCGAGTGTGTGAGAGTGAGTATGTGTGTGAGAGTGAGTGTGTGTGAGAATGAGTGAGTGTGTGTGTGAGAGAGTGAGTGTGTGTGAGAGTGAGTGTGTGTGTGAGTGAGTGAGTGTGTGAGAGTGAGTGAGTGAGTGTGTGTGAGAGTGAGTGTGTGTGAGAGTGTGTGTGTGTAAGAGTGAGTGTGTGTGTGAGTGTGTGTGTGAGAGTGAGTGAGTGTGTGAGAGAGTGAGTGATTGTGAGTGTGTGAGAGTGAATGAGTGTGTGTGTGTTTGTGAGTGATTGTGAGTGGGTGAGAGTGAGTGTGTATGTGACTGATTGCGAGTGTGTGAGAGTGAGTATGTGTGTGAGAGTGAGTGTGTGTGAGAATGAGTGAGTGTGTGTGTGAGAGAGTGAGTGTGTGTGAGAGTGAGTGTGTGTTTGAGTGAGTGAGTGTGTGAGAGTGAGTGAGTGAGTGTGTGTGAGAGTGAGTGTGTGTGAGAGTGTGTGTGTGTGTAAGAGTGAGTGTGTGTGTGAGTGTGTGTGTGAGAGTGAGTGAGTGTGTGAGAGAGTGAGTGATTGTGAGTGTGTGAGAGTGAATGAGTGTGTGTGCGTTTGTGAGTGATTGTGAGTGGGTGAGAGTGAGTGTGTATGTGACTGATTGCGAGTGTGTGAGAGTGAGTATGTGTGTGAGAGTGAGTGATTGTGAGTGTGTGAGAGTGAATGAGTGTGCGAGAGTGAGTGAGTGTGTGTGAGTGAGTGTGTGTGAGAGTGAGTGAGTGTGTGTGTGTGTGAGTGAGTTTGAGAGTGAGTGAGAGTGTGTGTGTGAGAGTGAATGAGTGTTTGTGAGAGTGAGTGTGTGTGTGAGAGTGAGTAAAGGTGTGTGTGAGAGTGAGTGAGTGTGTGTGAGAATGAGTGTGTGTGTGAGGGCGTGTGTGTGTGTGAGAGTGAGTAAGTGTGTGTATGAGAGTGAGTGAGTGTGTGTGTGAGAGTGAGTGAGTGTGTGTGTGAGAGTGAGTGATTGTGAGTGTGTGAGAGTGAGTGTGTGAGAGTGGGCGTGAGAATGAGTGAGTGTGTGTGAGAGTGAGTGATTGTGATTGTGTGAGAGTGAATGAGTGTGTGTGTGAGAGTGAGTGTGTGTGAGAGTGAGTGATTGTGAGTGTGTGAGAGTGAGTGAGTGTGTGAGAGTGAGTGAGTGAGTGTGTGTGAGGGTGAATGAGTGTGTGTGTGAGTTAGTGTGTGTGTGAGATTGAGTGTGTGTGAGTGAGAGTGCGTGTGCGAGTGAGTGTGTGTCAGGGTGAGTGAGTGTGTGTGTGTGAGAGTGAGTGAGTGAGTGAGTGTGTGTGTGAGTGAGTGTGTATGAGAGTGAGTGAGTGTGTGTGAGAGTGATTCTGTCTGTGTGAGAGTGAGTGTGTGTGTGAGAGAGTGAGTGAGTGTGGGTGTGTGTGAGAGTGAATGAGTGTGTGTGTGAGTGAGAGTGAGTGTGAGAGTGAGTGAGTGAGTGTGTGTGTGAGAGTGAATGAGTGTTTGTGAGAGTGAGTGTGTGTGTGAGAGTGAGTGAGTGAGTGAGTGTGTGTGTGAGAGTGAGTGAGTGTGTGTGTGAATGAGTGTGTGTGAGAGTGTGTGAGTTTGAGTGTGTGTGTGTGAGAGTGAGTGAGTGTGTGTGTGTGTGAGAGTGAGTGAGTGTGTGTGTGAGAGTGAGTGAGAGTGGGTGTGAGAGTGAGTGAGTGTGATTGTGTGAGAGTGACTGAGTGTATGTGTGAGAGTGAGTGTGTGTGAGACTGAGTGATTGTGTGTGTGAGAGAGTGAGTGAGTGTGTGTGAGAATGAGTGTGTGTGTGAGAGAGAGCGAGTGTGAGAGTGAGTGAGTGAGTGTGTGTGTGAGAGTGAATGAGTGTTTGTGAGAGTGAGTGTGTGTGTGAGTGAGTGAGTGAGTGTGTGTGTGAGAGTGAGTGAGTGCGTGTGAGAATGAGTGTGTGTGAGAGTGTGTGAGAGTGAGTGTGTGTGTGTGATAGTGAGTGAGTGTATGTGTGAGAGTGAGTGAGTGTGTGTGTGAGAGTGAGTGAGAGTGTGTGTGTGAGTGAGTGTGTGTGTGAGAGTGAGTGAGTGTGTGAGATTGAGTGAGTGTGTGTGTGAGAGTGAGTGTGTGTGAGAGTGAGTGAGTGTGAGAGTGAGTGTGTGTGTGTTAGAGTGAATGAGTGTGAGAGTGAGTGAGTGTGTGTGTGTGAGAGTGAGTGTGTGTGTGTGAGAGTGAGCGAGTGTGTGTGTGTTAGTTAGTGTGTGTGTGAGAGTGAGTGTGTGTGTGTGAGTGAGTGTTTCAGAGTGAGTGTGTGTGTGTGAGTGAATGAGCATGTGAGAGTGAGTGAGTGTGTGTGTGAGAGTGAGTGTGTGTGTGTGAGAGTGAGTGAGTGATTGTGAGTGTGTGAGAGTGAATGAGTGTGTGTGACTGATTGTGAGAGTGAGTGAGCTTGTGAGAGTGAGTGAGTGTTTCTGTGAGAGTGAGTGAGTTAGTGTGTGTGTGAGTGATTGTGAGTATGTGAGAGTGAGTGTGTAAGAGTGAGTGAGTGTGTGAGAGTGTGTGTGAGAGTGAGTGAGTGTGTGTCTGAGTGAGTGATTGAGAGTGAGTGAATGTGAGAGTGAGTGAGTGTGTGTGAGAGAGTGAGTGAGTGTTTGTGAGAGTGAGAGTGTGTGTGAGAGTCAGTGAGTGAGTGAGTGTGTGAGGGAATGAGTGTGTGTGAGAGTGAGTGTGTGTGTCAGAGTGAGTGAGTGTGTGTGAGAGTGAGTGTGTGTGTGAGAGTGAGTGATTGTGAGTGTGTGAGAGTGAGTCCGTGAGAGTGAGTGAGTGTGTGTGTGAGAGTGAGTGAGTGTGTGTGAGAGTGAGTGATTGTGTGAGTGAGTGTGTGTGAATGAGTGAGTGTGTGTGAGAGTGAGTGAGTGAGTGTGTGTGAGGGTGAGTTAGTGTGTGTGTGAGATTGAGTGTGTGTGAGTGAGAGAGTGTGTGCGAGTGAGTGTGTGTAAGGGTGAGAGAGTGAGTGAGTGTGTGTGTGACAGTGAGTGTGTGTGAGAGTGAGTGAGTGAGTGTGTGTGAGGGTGAGTTAGTGTGTGTGTGAGATTGAGTGTGTGTGAGTGAGAGAGTGTGTGCGAGTGAGTGTGTGTAAGGGTGAGAGAGTGAGTGAGTGTGTGTGTGACAGTGAGTGTGTATGAGAGTGAGTGAGAGTGTTTCTGTCTGTGTGAGATTGAGTGTGTGTGAGTGAGAGTGAATGAGTGTGAGAGTGAGTGAGTGTGTGTGTGAGAGTGAGTGAGTGTGTGTGAGTGTGTGAGAGTGAGTGTGTGTGAGAGTGAGTGAGTGTGTGTGTGTGAGAGTGAGTGTGTGTGTCTGAGAATCAGTGAGTGTGTGTGTGTGAAAGTGAGTGAGTGTGTGTGTGAGAGTGAGTGATTGTGTGAGAGAGTGAGTGATTGTGAGTGTGTGAGAGTGAATGAGTGTGTTTTTGTTTGTGAGTGATTGTGAGTGGGTGAGAGTGAGTATGTGTGTGAGAGTGAGTGAGTGAGTGTGTGAGAGGGAGTGAGTGTGTGTGAGTGTGTGAGAGTGAGTGAGTGTGTGTGAGAGTGAATGAGTGTTTGTGTGAGTGTGTGTGTGAATGTGAGTAAAGGTGTGTGTGAGAATGAGTGTGTGTGAGAGTGAGTGACTGTGATTGTGTGAGAGTGAGTGACTGTGATTGTGTGAGAGTGACTGAGTGTGTGTGTGAGAATGAGTGTGTGTGTGAGAGTGAGTGTGTGTGTGTGAGAGTGTGTGTGTGAGAGTGTGAGTGTGTGTTTCAGAGTGAGTGTGTGTGTGTGTGAGTGAGTGTGTGAGAGTGAGTGAGCATGTGAGAGTGAGTGTGTGAGTGTGTGTGTGTGAGAATCAGTGAGTGTGTGTGAGAGTGAGTGAGTAAGTGATTGTGAGTGTGTGAGAGTGAAAGAGTGTGTGAGAGTGAGTGTGTGTGTGAGTGAATGATTGTGAGGGTGAGTGGGTGTTTCTGTGAGAGTGAGTGAGTTAGTGTGTGTGTGAGTGATTGTGAGTATGTGAGAGTGAGAGTGAGTGTGAGAGTGAGTGAGTGAGTGTGTGTGAGAGAGTGAGTGAGTGTTTGTGAGAGTGTGTGTGTGTCAGAGTGAGTGAGTGTGTGTGAGAGTGAGTGAGTGTGTGTGTGAGAGTGAGTGATTGTGAGTGTGTGAGAGTGAGTCCGTGAGAGTGAGTGAGTGATTGTGAGAGTGAGTGTGTGTGAGAGTGAGTGAGTGTGTGTGTGTGTGAGTGAGTTTGAGAGTGAGTGAGAGTGTGTGTGTGAGAGTGAATGAGTGTTTGTGAGAGTGAGTGTGTGTGTGAGAGTGAGTAAAGGTGTGTGTGAGAGTGAGTGAGTGTGTGTGAGAATGAGTGTGTGTGTGAGGGCGTGTGTGTGTGTGAGAGTGAGTAAGTGTGTGTATGAGAGTGAGTGAGTGTGTGTGTGAGAGTGAGTGAGTGTGTGTGTGAGAGTGAGTGATTGTGAGTGTGTGAGAGTGAGTGTGTGAGAGTGGGCGTGAGAATGAGTGAGTGTGTGTGAGAGTGAGTGATTGTGATTGTGTGAGAGTGAATGAGTGTGTGTGTGAGAGTGAGTGTGTGTGAGAGTGAGTGATTGTGAGTGTGTGAGAGTGAGTGAGTGTGTGAGAGTGAGTGAGTGAGTGTGTGTGAGGGTGAATGAGTGTGTGTGTGAGTTAGTGTGTGTGTGAGATTGAGTGTGTGTGAGTGAGAGTGCGTGTGCGAGTGAGTGTGTGTCAGGGTGAGTGAGTGTGTGTGTGTGAGAGTGAGTGAGTGAGTGAGTGTGTGTGTGAGTGAGTGTGTATGAGAGTGAGTGAGTGTGTGTGAGAGTGATTCTGTCTGTGTGAGAGTGAGTGTGTGTGTGAGAGAGTGAGTGAGTGTGGGTGTGTGTGAGAGTGAATGAGTGTGTGTGTGAGTGAGAGTGAGTGTGAGAGTGAGTGAGTGAGTGTGTGTGTGAGAGTGAATGAGTGTTTGTGAGAGTGAGTGTGTGTGTGAGAGTGAGTGAGTGAGTGAGTGTGTGTGTGAGAGTGAGTGAGTGTGTGTGTGAATGAGTGTGTGTGAGAGTGTGTGAGTTTGAGTGTGTGTGTGTGAGAGTGAGTGAGTGTGTGTGTGTGTGAGAGTGAGTGAGTGTGTGTGTGAGAGTGAGTGAGAGTGGGTGTGAGAGTGAGTGAGTGTGATTGTGTGAGAGTGACTGAGTGTATGTGTGAGAGTGAGTGTGTGTGAGACTGAGTGATTGTGTGTGTGAGAGAGTGAGTGAGTGTGTGTGAGAATGAGTGTGTGTGTGAGAGAGAGCGAGTGTGAGAGTGAGTGAGTGAGTGTGTGTGTGAGAGTGAATGAGTGTTTGTGAGAGTGAGTGTGTGTGTGAGTGAGTGAGTGAGTGTGTGTGTGAGAGTGAGTGAGTGCGTGTGAGAATGAGTGTGTGTGAGAGTGTGTGAGAGTGAGTGTGTGTGTGTGATAGTGAGTGAGTGTATGTGTGAGAGTGAGTGAGTGTGTGTGTGAGAGTGAGTGAGAGTGTGTGTGTGAGTGAGTGTGTGTGTGAGAGTGAGTGAGTGTGTGAGATTGAGTGAGTGTGTGTGTGAGAGTGAGTGTGTGTGAGAGTGAGTGAGTGTGAGAGTGAGTGTGTGTGTGTTAGAGTGAATGAGTGTGAGAGTGAGTGAGTGTGTGTGTGTGAGAGTGAGTGTGTGTGTGTGAGAGTGAGCGAGTGTGTGTGTGTTAGTTAGTGTGTGTGTGAGAGTGAGTGTGTGTGTGTGAGTGAGTGTTTCAGAGTGAGTGTGTGTGTGTGAGTGAATGAGCATGTGAGAGTGAGTGAGTGTGTGTGTGAGAGTGAGTGTGTGTGTGTGAGAGTGAGTGAGTGATTGTGAGTGTGTGAGAGTGAATGAGTGTGTGTGACTGATTGTGAGAGTGAGTGAGCTTGTGAGAGTGAGTGAGTGTTTCTGTGAGAGTGAGTGAGTTAGTGTGTGTGTGAGTGATTGTGAGTATGTGAGAGTGAGTGTGTAAGAGTGAGTGAGTGTGTGAGAGTGTGTGTGAGAGTGAGTGAGTGTGTGTCTGAGTGAGTGATTGAGAGTGAGTGAATGTGAGAGTGAGTGAGTGTGTGTGAGAGAGTGAGTGAGTGTTTGTGAGAGTGAGAGTGTGTGTGAGAGTCAGTGAGTGAGTGAGTGTGTGAGGGAATGAGTGTGTGTGAGAGTGAGTGTGTGTGTCAGAGTGAGTGAGTGTGTGTGAGAGTGAGTGTGTGTGTGAGAGTGAGTGATTGTGAGTGTGTGAGAGTGAGTCCGTGAGAGTGAGTGAGTGTGTGTGTGAGAGTGAGTGAGTGTGTGTGAGAGTGAGTGATTGTGTGAGTGAGTGTGTGTGAATGAGTGAGTGTGTGTGAGAGTGAGTGAGTGAGTGTGTGTGAGGGTGAGTTAGTGTGTGTGTGAGATTGAGTGTGTGTGAGTGAGAGAGTGTGTGCGAGTGAGTGTGTGTAAGGGTGAGAGAGTGAGTGAGTGTGTGTGTGACAGTGAGTGTGTATGAGAGTGAGTGAGAGTGTTTCTGTCTGTGTGAGATTGAGTGTGTGTGAGTGAGAGTGAATGAGTGTGAGAGTGAGTGAGTGTGTGTGTGAGAGTGAGTGAGTGTGTGTGAGTGTGTGAGAGTGAGTGTGTGTGAGAGTGAGTGAGTGTGTGTGTGTGAGAGTGAGTGTGTGTGTCTGAGAATCAGTGAGTGTGTGTGTGTGAAAGTGAGTGAGTGTGTGTGTGAGAGTGAGTGATTGTGTGAGAGAGTGAGTGATTGTGAGTGTGTGAGAGTGAATGAGTGTGTTTTTGTTTGTGAGTGATTGTGAGTGGGTGAGAGTGAGTATGTGTGTGAGAGTGAGTGAGTGAGTGTGTGAGAGGGAGTGAGTGTGTGTGAGTGTGTGAGAGTGAGTGAGTGTGTGTGAGAGTGAATGAGTGTTTGTGTGAGTGTGTGTGTGAATGTGAGTAAAGGTGTGTGTGAGAATGAGTGTGTGTGAGAGTGAGTGACTGTGATTGTGTGAGAGTGAGTGACTGTGATTGTGTGAGAGTGACTGAGTGTGTGTGTGAGAATGAGTGTGTGTGTGAGAGTGAGTGTGTGTGTGTGAGAGTGTGTGTGTGAGAGTGTGAGTGTGTGTTTCAGAGTGAGTGTGTGTGTGTGTGAGTGAGTGTGTGAGAGTGAGTGAGCATGTGAGAGTGAGTGTGTGAGTGTGTGTGTGTGAGAATCAGTGAGTGTGTGTGAGAGTGAGTGAGTAAGTGATTGTGAGTGTGTGAGAGTGAAAGAGTGTGTGAGAGTGAGTGTGTGTGTGAGTGAATGATTGTGAGGGTGAGTGGGTGTTTCTGTGAGAGTGAGTGAGTTAGTGTGTGTGTGAGTGATTGTGAGTATGTGAGAGTGAGAGTGAGTGTGAGAGTGAGTGAGTGAGTGTGTGTGAGAGAGTGAGTGAGTGTTTGTGAGAGTGTGTGTGTGTCAGAGTGAGTGAGTGTGTGTGAGAGTGAGTGAGTGTGTGTGTGAGAGTGAGTGATTGTGAGTGTGTGAGAGTGAGTCCGTGAGAGTGAGTGAGTGATTGTGAGAGTGAGTGTGTGTGAGTGAGTGTGTGTGTGAGAGTGAGTGTGTGAGAGTGAGTGTGTGTGAGTGAGTGTGTGTGAGTGAGTGAGCGTGTGCGAGTGTGTGTGTCTGTGTGTGAGTGAGTGTGTGTGTGTGTGTGAGAGAGTGAGTGTGTGTGAGAGAGTGAGTGTGTGTGTGAGTGAATGTGTGTGCGAGTGAGTGTGTGTGTGACAGTGAGTGTGTGTGTGAGTAAGTGTGTGTGATAGTGAGTGTGAGAGTGAGTGTGTGTGAGAGTGAGTGTGTGTGCGAGTGTGTGTGTGTGAGTGTGTGTGATTGAGTGTGTGTGAGAGTGGTTGTGTCTGTGTGAGAGTGAGTGAGTGTGTGTGTGAGAGCGTGAGCGTGTGTGTGTGAGTGTGTGTGAGTGAGTGAATGTGTGTGTGTGAGTGAGTGAATGTGTGTGTGTGAGTGAGTGTGTGTGTGAGAGTGAGTGACTGTGTGTGAGCGTAAGTGAGTGTGTGAGAGTGAATGTGTGTGAGAGTGAGTGTGTGTGTGCGTGAGTAAGTGTGTGTGTGATAGTGTGTGTGTGAGAGTGAGTGTGTGTGTGAGAGTGCGTCAGTGTGTGTGTGAGAGTGAGTGAGTGTGTGTGAGAG
>NC_140989.1:279934260-279991760 GCF_052327205.1 Somniosus microcephalus | reverse complement strand
TGATTGTGTGAGAGTGAGTGTGTGCGAGAATGAGTGTGTGTGTGACAGTGAGTGTGTGTGTGAGAGTGAGTGATTGTGAGTGTGTGAGTGTGAGTGTGTGTGAGTGAGTGAGCGTGTGCAAATGAGTGTGTGTAAGAGTGAGTGTGTGTGTGTGAGTGAGTGAGTGTGTGTGACAGAGTGAGTGTGTGTGCGAGTGTGTGTGTGCGAGTGTGTGTCAGTGAGAGTGATTGTGTCTGTGTGAGAGTGAGTGAGTGTGTGTGTGAGAGAGTGAGCGTGTGTGTGTGTGTGAGTGTGTGAGTGAGTGTGTGTGTGAGAGTGAGTGACTGTGTGTGAGAGTAAGTGAGTGTGTGAGAGTGAGTGTGTATGTGTGAGTGAGTGTGTGTGTGATAGTGAGTGAGTGTGTGTGAGAGTGAGTGAGTGTGTGTGTGATAGTGAGTGAGTGTGAGTGTGAGTGTGTGAGTGAGTGTGTGTGTGTGAGAGTGAGTGTGTGATAGTGAGTGAGTGAATGTGTGTGTGTGAGTGTGTGAGTGAGTGTGTGTGTGAGAGTGAGTGACTGTGTGTGAGAGTAAGTGAGTGTGTGAGAGTGAGTGTGTATGTGTGAGTGAGTGTGTGTGTGATAGTGAGTGAGTGTGAGTGTGAGTGTGTGAGTGAGTGTGTGTGTGTGAGAGTGAGTGTGTGAGAGTGAGTGAGTGAATGTGTGTGTGTGAGTGTGTGAGTGAGTGTGTGTGTGAGAGTGAGTGACTGTGTGTGAGAGTAAGTGAGTGTGTGAGAGTGAGTGTGTATGTGTGAGTGAGTGTGTGTGTGATAGTGAGTGAGTGTGTGTGAGAGTGAGTGAGTGTGTGTGTGATAGTGAGTGAGTGTGTGTGTGATAGTGAGTGAGTGTGTATGTGAGAGAGTGAGTGAGTGTGTGTGAGAGTGAGTGTGTGTGAGTGAGTGAGTGTGTTTGTGAGAGTGAATGAGTGTTTGTGAGAGTGAGTGTGTGTGTGAGAGTGAGTGAGTGTGTGTGTGAGAGTGAGTGAGTGTGTGTGAGAATGAGTGTGTGAGAGTGTGTGTGTGTGTGAGAGTGAGTGATTGTGTGTGTGAGAGTGAGTGTGTGTGAGAGTGAGTGAGTGAGTGTGATTGAGTGAGTGTGAGTGAGTGTGTGTGTGTGAGAGTGTGTGTGTGAGAGTGAGTGAGTGTGTGTGAGAGAGTGAGTGTGTGTGAGTGTGTGTGTGAGTGAGTGAGTGTGTGTGAGAGAGTGAGAGTGTGTGTGTGAGAGAGTGAGTGTGTGAGTGAGTGTGAGTGAGTGAGTATGTGTGTGAGTGTGAGTGAGTGTGAGAGTGAGTGAGTTAGTTTGTGAGAGTGAGTGAGTGTTTGTGAGAGTGAGTGTGTGTGTGAGTGTGTATGTGATAGTGAGTGAGTGTGTGTGTGAGAATGTGTGTGAGAGTGAGTGTGTGTGTGTGTGAGAGTGAGTGAGTGTATGAGTGTGAGTGTGTGTGAGTGAGTGAGCGTGTGCAAATAAGTGTGTGTGAGGGTGAGTGAATGTGTGAGTGAGTGAGTGTGTGTGTGAGAGAGTGAGTGTGTGTGTGTGTGAGAGTGTGTGTGTGAGAGTGAGTGTGTGTGTGAGAGAGTGAGTGTGTGTGTGTGAGAGTGAGTGTGTGTGTGAGAGTGAGTGAGTGTGTCTGAGAGTGAGTGTGTGTGTGAGAGTGAGTGAGTGTGTGTGTGAGAGTGAGTGAGTGTGTGTGTGAGAGTGAGTGAGTGTGTGTGTGAGAGTGAGTGAGTGTGAGTGAGTGTGTGTGTGAGAGTGAATGAGTGTTTGTGAGAGTGAGTGTGTGTGTGAGAGTGAGTGAGTGTGTGTGTGAGAGTGAGTGAGTGTGTGTGAGAATGAGTGTGTCTGAGAGTGTGTGTGTGTGTGAGAGTGAGTGATTGTGTGTGTGAGAGTGAGTGTGTGTGAGAGAGAGTGAGTGTGATTGAGTGAGTGTGAGTGAGTGTGTGTGTGTGAGAGTGTGTGTTTGAGAGTGAGTGAGTGTGTGTGTGAGAGTGAGTGTGTGTGTGAGAGTGAGTGAGTGTGTGTTTGAGAGTGAGTGTGTGAGAGTGAGTGTGCGAGAGTGAGTGTGTGTGTGAGAGTGAGTGAGTGTGTGTGTGAGAGTGAGTGTGTGTCAGTGAGGGAGTGTGATTGTGTGAGAGTGAGTGTGTGCGAGAATGAGTGTGTGTGTGACAGTGAGTGTGTGTGTGAGAGTGAGTGATTGTGAGTGTGTGAGTGTGAGTGTGTGTGAGTGAGTGAGCGTGTGCAAATGAGTGTGTGTAAGAGTGAGTGTGTGTGTGTGAGTGAGTGAGTGTGTGTGACAGAGTGAGTGTGTGTGCGAGTGTGTGTGTGCGAGTGTGTGTCAGTGAGAGTGATTGTGTCTGTGTGAGAGTGAGTGAGTGTGTGTGTGAGAGAGTGAGCGTGTGTGTGAGTGTGTGAGTGAGTGTGTGTGTGAGAGTGAGTGACTGTGTGTGAGAGTAAGTGAGTGTGTGAGAGTGAGTGTGTATGTGTGAGTGAGTGTGTGTGTGATAGTGAGTGAGTGTGTGTGAGAGTGAGTGAGTGTGTGTGTGATAGTGAGTGAGTGTGTGTGTGATAGTGAGTGAGTGTGTGTGTGAGAGTGAGTGTGTGTGTGAGTGAGTGAGTGTGTGATAGTGAGTGAGTGAGTGTGTGTGTGAGAGTGAGTGTGCGTGTCTGAGAGTGATTCTGTCTGTGAGTGTGTGTGTGAGAGAGTGAGTGTGAGAGTGAGTGAGTGTGTGTGTGAGAGTGAATGAGTGTTTGTGAGAGTGAGTGTGTGTGTGAGAGTGAGTGAGTGTGTGTGTGAGAGTGAGTGAGTGTGTGTGAGAATGAGTGTGTCTGAGAGTGTGTGAGAGTGTGTGTGTGTGTGAGAGTGAGTGATTGTGTGTGTGAGAGTGAGTGTGTGTGAGAGTGAGTGTGTGTGTGTGTGTGTGAGTGAGTGAGTGTGTGTGTGTGAGTGAGTGTGTGTGAGAATGAGTGTGTGTGTGAGAGTGAGAGTGTGTGTGTGAGAGTGAGTGAGTGTGTGTGTGAGAGTGAGTGATTGAGTGTGAGAGTGAGTGTGTGAGAGTGTGAGTGAGTGAGTGTGTGCGTGAGTGTGAGTGAGAGTGAGTGAGTGAGTTAGTTTGTGAGAGTGAATGAGTGTTTGTGAGAGTGAGTGTGTGTGTGGGAGTGAGTGTGTGTGAGAGTGTGCGAGAGTGAGTGTGTGTGTGAGAGAGTGAGTGTGTATGTGATAGTGAGTGAGTGTGTGTGTGAGTGAGTGAGTGTGTATGTGATAGTGAGTGAGTGTGTGTGTGTGAGAGTGAGTGTGTGTGTGAGAGAGTGAGTGTGTGTGTGAGTGAGTGTGTATGTGATAGTGAGTGAGTGTGTGTGTGTGAGAATGTGTGTGAGAGTGAGTGAGTGTGTGTGTGAGAGTGAGTGTGTGTGTGAGAGTGAGTGAGTGTGTGTGTGAGAGAGTGAGTGATTGTGAGTGTGTGAGAGTGAGTGTGTGAGAGTGAGTGAGTGTGAGTGTGTGTGAGTGAGTGAGCATGTGCAAATGAGTGTGTGTGAGGGTGAGTGAATGTGTGAGTGAGTGTGTGTGTGAGAGTGATTGAGTGTGTGTGAGAGTGATTGAGTGTGTGTGAGAGTGAGTGAGTGTGTGTGTGAGAGTGAGTGAGTGTGTGTGTGAGAGTGAGTGTGTGTAAGGTTGAGTGTGTGTGTGTGAGAGTGAGTGTGTGTGTGAGTGAGTGTGTGAGAGTGAGTGAGTGTGTGTGTGAGAGTGAGTGTGTGTAAGGTTGAGTGTGTGTGTGAGAGTGAGTGAGTGTGTGTGTGAGAGAGTGAGCGTGTGTGTGTGAGTGAGCGTGTGTGTGTGAGTGAGTGTGTGTGAGAGAGTGAATGTGTGTGTGTGAGTGTGTGCGTGAGAGTGAGTGACTGTGTGTGAGAGTAAGTGAGTGTGTGAGAGTGAGTGTGTGTGTGAGAATAAGTGAGTGTGTGTGTGAGAGTGTGTGTGTGATAGTGAGTGTGAGTGAGTGTGTGTGTGATAGTGAGTGTGTGTGTGTGATAGTGAGTGTGTGTGTGTGAGAGTGAGTGTGTGTGTGTGTGAGATTGAGTGTGTGTGAGTGAGAGAGCGTGTGCGAGTGAGTGTGTGTAAGGGTGAGAGAGTGAGTGAGTGTGTGTGTGACAGTGAGTGTGTATGAGAGTGAGTGAGAGTGTTTCTGTCTGTGTGAGATTGAGTGTGTGTGAGTGAGAGTGAATGAGTGTGAGAGTGAGTGAGTGTGTGTGTGTGAGAGTGAGTGTGTGTGTCTGAGAATCAGTGAGTGTGTGTGTGTGAAAGTGAGTGAGTGTGTGTGTGAGAGTGAGTGATTGTGTGAGAGAGTGAGTGATTGTGAGTGTGTGAGAGTGAATGAGTGTGTTTTTGTTTGTGAGTGATTGTGAGTGGGTGAGAGTGAGTATGTGTGTGAGAGTGAGTGAGTGAGTGTGTGAGAGGGAGTGAGTGTGTGTGAGTGTGAGAGTGAGTGAGTGTGTGTGTGTGTGAGAGTGAATGAGTGTTTGTGTGAGTGTGTGTGTGAATGTGAGTAAAGGTGTGTGTGAGAATGAGAGTGTGTGAGAGTGAGTGACTGTGATTGTGTGAGAGTGAGTGACTGTGATTGTGTGAGAGTGACTGAGTGTGTGTGTGAGAATGAGTGTGTGTGTGAGAGTGAGTGTGTGTGTGTGAGAGTGTGTGTGTGAGAGTGTGAGTGTGTGTTTCAGAGTGAGTGTGTGTGTGTGTGAGTGAGTGTGTGAGAGTGAGTGAGCATGTGAGAGTGAGTGTGTGAGTGTGTGTGTGTGAGAATCAGTGAGTGTGTGTGAGAGTGAGTGAGTAAGTGATTGTGAGTGTGTGAGAGTGAAAGAGTGTATGAGAGTGAGTGTGTGTGTGAGTGAATGATTGTGAGTGTGAGAGTGAGTGGGTGTTTCTGTGAGAGTGAGTGAGTTAGTGTGTGTGTGAGTGATTGTGAGTATGTGAGAGTGAGTGTGAGTGTGAGAGTGAGTGAGTGAGTGTGTGTGAGAGTGAGTGAGTGTTTGTGAGAGTGAGTGTGTGTGTGTCAGAGTGAGTGAGTGTGTGTGAGAGTGAGTGAGTGTGTGTGTGAGAGTGAGTGATTGTGAGTGTGTGAGAGTGAGTCCGTGAGAGTGAGTGAGTGATTGTGAGAGTGAGTGTGTGTGAGTGAGTGTGTGTGTGAGAGTGAGTGTGTGAGAGTGAGGGTGTGAGTGAGTGTGTGTGAGTGAGTGAGCGTGTGCGAGTGTGTGTGTGTGAGTGAGTGTGTGTGTGTGTGAGAGAGTGAGTGTGTGTGAGAGAGTGAGTGTGTGTGTGAGTGAGTGTGTGTGCAAGTGAGTGTGTGTGTAAGAGTGAGTGTATGTGTGAGTAAGTGTGTGTGTGATAGTGAGTGTGAGAGTGAGTGTGTGTGAGAGTGAGTGTCTGTGCGAGTGTGTGTGTGCGAGTGTGTGTGATTGAGTGTGTGTGAGAGTGGTTGTGTCTGTGTGAGAGTGAGTGAGTGTGTGTGTGAGAGCGTGAGCGTGTGTGTGTGAGTGTGTGTGAGTGAGTGAATGTGTGTGTGTGAGTGAGTGTGTGTGTGAGAGTGATTGACTGTGTGTGAGCGTAAGTGAGTGTGTGAGAGTGAATGTGTGTGTGTGAGAGTGAGTGTGTGTGTGCGTGAGTAAGTGTGTGTGTGATAGTGTGTGTGTGAGAGTGAGTGTGTGTGTGAGAGTGCGTCAGTGTGTGTGTGAGAGTGAGTGAGTGTGTGTGAGAGTGAGTGTGTGTGAGAGTGAGTGTGTGTGAGAGTGAGTGTGTGTGAGAGTGAGTGTGTGTGAGAGAGAGAGTGTGTGTGTGAGAGTGTGTGTGTGAGAGTGTGTGTAAGTGTGAGTGTGTGTGTGAGAGTGAGTGAGTGTGTGAGAGAGTGAGTGATTGTGAGTGTGAGAGTGAATGAGTGTGTTTGTGAGTGATTGTGAGTGTGTGTGAGTGAGTGTGTGTGAGAGTGAGTGTGTGTGTGCGTGAGTGAGTGAGTGTGTGTGTGAGAGTGAGTAAAGGTCTGTGTGAGAGTGAGTGAGTGTGTGTGAGAATGAGAGTGTGTGTGAGAGTGAGTGAGAGTGGGTGTGAGAATGAGTGAGTGTGTGTGAGAGTGAGTGAGTGTGATTGTGTGAGAGTGACTGAGTGTGTGAGAGTGAGTGAGAGTGAGTGTGTGTGTGAGGGTGAGTGAGTGTGTGAGTTAGTGTGTGTGTGAGATTGAGTTTGTGTGAGTGAGAGAGCGTGTGCGAGTGAGTGTGTGTAAGGGTGAGTGAGTGTGTGTGTGAGAGTGAGTGAGTGTGTGTGTGACAGTGAGTGTGTATGAGAGTGAGTGAGTGTGTGTGAGAATGAGTGTGTGTGTGTGAGAGTGAGTGTGTGTGTGTGAGAGTGAGTGTGTGTGTGTGAGAGTGAGTGTGTGAGAGTGAGTGTGTGTGTGAGAGTGAGTGAGTGTGTGTGTGAGAGTGAGTGAGTGTGTGTGTGAGAGTGAGTGTGTGTGTGTGAGAGTGAGTGTGTGTGTGTGAGAGTGAGTGTGTGTGTGAGAGTGAGTGAGTGTGTGTGTGAGAGTGAGTGTGTGTGTGAGAGTGAGTGAGTGTGTGTGTGTGAGAGTGAGTGTGTGTGTGTGAGAGTGAGTGAGTGTGTGTTTGAGAGTGAGTGATTGTGAGTGTGTGAGAGTGAGTGTGTGAGAGTGAGTGAGTGTGTGTGAGAGTGAGTGAGTGTGTGAGTGTGAGAGTGAGTGTGTGTGTGAGAATGTGTTTGTGTGAGCGTGTGCGAGAGTGAGTGTGTGTGTGAGAGTGAGTGTGTGTCAGTGAGGGAGTGTGACTGAGTGTGTGTGTGACAGTGAGTGTGTGAGTGAGTGACTGTGTGTGAGAGTAAGTGAGTATGTGTGAGTGAGTGTGTGTGTGAGAGTGAGTGTGTGTGTGAGAGTGGGTCAGTGTGTGTGTGAGAGTGAGTGAGTGTGTGTGAGAGTGAGTGAGTGTGTGTGAGAGTGAGTGTGTGTGAGAGTGAGTGTGTGTGAGAGTGAGTGTGTGTGAGAGAGTGAGTGTGTGTGTGAGAGTGTGTGTGTGAGAGTGTGTGTGAGAGTGAGTGAGTGTGTGAGAGAGTGAGTGATTGTGAGTGTGAGAGTGAATGAGTGTGTTTGTGAGTGATTGTGAGTGTGTGTGAGTGAGTGTGTGTGAGAGTGAGTGTGTGTGAGAGAGTGAGTGTGTGTGTGAGAGTGTGTGTGTGAGAGTGTGTGTAAGTGTGAGTGTGTGTGTGAGAGTGAGTGAGTGTGTGAGAGAGTGAGTGATTGTGAGTGTGAGAGTGAATGAGTGTGTTTGTGAGTGATTGTGAGTGTGTGTGAGTGAGTGTGTGTGAGAGTGAGTGATTGTGAGTGTGTGAGAGTGAGTGTGTGAGAGTGAGTGAGTGTGAGTGTGTGTGAGTGAGTGAGCATGTGCAAATGAGTGTGTGTGAGGGTGAGTGAATGTGTGAGTGAGTGTGTGTGTGAGAGTGATTGAGTGTGTGTGAGAGTGATTGAGTGTGTGTGAGAGTGAGTGAGTGTGTGTGTGAGAGTGAGTGAGTGTGTGTGTGAGAGTGAGTGTGTGTAAGGTTGAGTGTGTGTGTGTGAGAGTGAGTGTGTGTGTGAGTGAGTGTGTGAGAGTGAGTGAGTGTGTGTGTGAGAGTGAGTGTGTGTAAGGTTGAGTGTGTGTGTGAGAGTGAGTGAGTGTGTGTGTGAGAGAGTGAGCGTGTGTGTGTGAGTGAGCGTGTGTGTGTGAGTGAGTGTGTGTGAGAGAGTGAATGTGTGTGTGTGAGTGTGTGCGTGAGAGTGAGTGACTGTGTGTGAGAGTAAGTGAGTGTGTGAGAGTGAGTGTGTGTGTGAGAATAAGTGAGTGTGTGTGTGAGAGTGTGTGTGTGATAGTGAGTGTGAGTGAGTGTGTGTGTGATAGTGAGTGTGTGTGTGTGATAGTGAGTGTGTGTGTGTGAGAGTGAGTGTGTGTGTGTGTGAGATTGAGTGTGTGTGAGTGAGAGAGCGTGTGCGAGTGAGTGTGTGTAAGGGTGAGAGAGTGAGTGAGTGTGTGTGTGACAGTGAGTGTGTATGAGAGTGAGTGAGAGTGTTTCTGTCTGTGTGAGATTGAGTGTGTGTGAGTGAGAGTGAATGAGTGTGAGAGTGAGTGAGTGTGTGTGTGTGAGAGTGAGTGTGTGTGTCTGAGAATCAGTGAGTGTGTGTGTGTGAAAGTGAGTGAGTGTGTGTGTGAGAGTGAGTGATTGTGTGAGAGAGTGAGTGATTGTGAGTGTGTGAGAGTGAATGAGTGTGTTTTTGTTTGTGAGTGATTGTGAGTGGGTGAGAGTGAGTATGTGTGTGAGAGTGAGTGAGTGAGTGTGTGAGAGGGAGTGAGTGTGTGTGAGTGTGAGAGTGAGTGAGTGTGTGTGTGTGTGAGAGTGAATGAGTGTTTGTGTGAGTGTGTGTGTGAATGTGAGTAAAGGTGTGTGTGAGAATGAGAGTGTGTGAGAGTGAGTGACTGTGATTGTGTGAGAGTGAGTGACTGTGATTGTGTGAGAGTGACTGAGTGTGTGTGTGAGAATGAGTGTGTGTGTGAGAGTGAGTGTGTGTGTGTGAGAGTGTGTGTGTGAGAGTGTGAGTGTGTGTTTCAGAGTGAGTGTGTGTGTGTGTGAGTGAGTGTGTGAGAGTGAGTGAGCATGTGAGAGTGAGTGTGTGAGTGTGTGTGTGTGAGAATCAGTGAGTGTGTGTGAGAGTGAGTGAGTAAGTGATTGTGAGTGTGTGAGAGTGAAAGAGTGTATGAGAGTGAGTGTGTGTGTGAGTGAATGATTGTGAGTGTGAGAGTGAGTGGGTGTTTCTGTGAGAGTGAGTGAGTTAGTGTGTGTGTGAGTGATTGTGAGTATGTGAGAGTGAGTGTGAGTGTGAGAGTGAGTGAGTGAGTGTGTGTGAGAGTGAGTGAGTGTTTGTGAGAGTGAGTGTGTGTGTGTCAGAGTGAGTGAGTGTGTGTGAGAGTGAGTGAGTGTGTGTGTGAGAGTGAGTGATTGTGAGTGTGTGAGAGTGAGTCCGTGAGAGTGAGTGAGTGATTGTGAGAGTGAGTGTGTGTGAGTGAGTGTGTGTGTGAGAGTGAGTGTGTGAGAGTGAGGGTGTGAGTGAGTGTGTGTGAGTGAGTGAGCGTGTGCGAGTGTGTGTGTGTGAGTGAGTGTGTGTGTGTGTGAGAGAGTGAGTGTGTGTGAGAGAGTGAGTGTGTGTGTGAGTGAGTGTGTGTGCAAGTGAGTGTGTGTGTAAGAGTGAGTGTATGTGTGAGTAAGTGTGTGTGTGATAGTGAGTGTGAGAGTGAGTGTGTGTGAGAGTGAGTGTCTGTGCGAGTGTGTGTGTGCGAGTGTGTGTGATTGAGTGTGTGTGAGAGTGGTTGTGTCTGTGTGAGAGTGAGTGAGTGTGTGTGTGAGAGCGTGAGCGTGTGTGTGTGAGTGTGTGTGAGTGAGTGAATGTGTGTGTGTGAGTGAGTGTGTGTGTGAGAGTGAGTGACTGTGTGTGAGCGTAAGTGAGTGTGTGAGAGTGAATGTGTGTGTGTGAGAGTGAGTGTGTGTGTGCGTGAGTAAGTGTGTGTGTGATAGTGTGTGTGTGAGAGTGAGTGTGTGTGTGAGAGTGCGTCAGTGTGTGTGTGAGAGTGAGTGAGTGTGTGTGAGAGTGAGTGTGTGTGAGAGTGAGTGTGTGTGAGAGTGAGTGTGTGTGAGAGTGAGTGTGTGTGAGAGAGAGAGTGTGTGTGTGAGAGTGTGTGTGTGAGAGTGTGTGTAAGTGTGAGTGTGTGTGTGAGAGTGAGTGAGTGTGTGAGAGAGTGAGTGATTGTGAGTGTGAGAGTGAATGAGTGTGTTTGTGAGTGATTGTGAGTGTGTGTGAGTGAGTGTGTGTGAGAGTGAGTGTGTGTGTGCGTGAGTGAGTGAGTGTGTGTGTGAGAGTGAGTAAAGGTCTGTGTGAGAGTGAGTGAGTGTGTGTGAGAATGAGAGTGTGTGTGAGAGTGAGTGAGAGTGGGTGTGAGAATGAGTGAGTGTGTGTGAGAGTGAGTGAGTGTGATTGTGTGAGAGTGACTGAGTGTGTGAGAGTGAGTGAGAGTGAGTGTGTGTGTGAGGGTGAGTGAGTGTGTGAGTTAGTGTGTGTGTGAGATTGAGTTTGTGTGAGTGAGAGAGCGTGTGCGAGTGAGTGTGTGTAAGGGTGAGTGAGTGTGTGTGTGAGAGTGAGTGAGTGTGTGTGTGACAGTGAGTGTGTATGAGAGTGAGTGAGTGTGTGTGAGAATGAGTGTGTGTGTGTGAGAGTGAGTGTGTGTGTGTGAGAGTGAGTGTGTGAGAGTGAGTGTGTGTGTGAGAGTGAGTGAGTGTGTGTGTGAGAGTGAGTGAGTGTGTGTGTGAGAGTGAGTGTGTGTGTGTGAGAGTGAGTGTGTGTGTGTGAGAGTGAGTGTGTGTGTGAGAGTGAGTGAGTGTGTGTGTGAGAGTGAGTGTGTGTGTGAGAGTGAGTGAGTGTGTGTGTGTGAGAGTGAGTGTGTGTGTGTGAGAGTGAGTGAGTGTGTGTTTGAGAGTGAGTGATTGTGAGTGTGTGAGAGTGAGTGTGTGAGAGTGAGTGAGTGTGTGTGAGAGTGAGTGAGTGTGTGAGTGTGAGAGTGAGTGTGTGTGTGAGAATGTGTTTGTGTGAGCGTGTGCGAGAGTGAGTGTGTGTGTGAGAGTGAGTGTGTGTCAGTGAGGGAGTGTGACTGAGTGTGTGTGTGACAGTGAGTGTGTGAGTGAGTGACTGTGTGTGAGAGTAAGTGAGTATGTGTGAGTGAGTGTGTGTGTGAGAGTGAGTGTGTGTGTGAGAGTGCGTCAGTGTGTGTGTGAGAGTGAGTGAGTGTGTGTGAGAGTGAGTGTGTGTGAGAGTGAGTGTGTGTGAGAGTGAGTGTGTGTGAGAGAGTGAGTGTGTGTGTGAGAGTGTGTGTGTGAGAGTGTGTGTGAGAGTGAGTGAGTGTGTGAGAGAGTGAGTGATTGTGAGTGTGAGAGTGAATGAGTGTGTTTGTGAGTGATTGTGAGTGTGTGTGAGAGTGAGTGTGTGTGAGAGAGTGAGTGTGTGTGTGAGAGTGTGTGTGTGAGAGTGTGTGTAAGTGTGAGTGTGTGTGTGAGAGTGAGTGAGTGTGTGAGAGAGTGAGTGATTGTGAGTGTGAGAGTGAATGAGTGTGTTTGTGAGTGATTGTGAGTGTGTGTGAGTGAGTGTGTGTGAGAGTGAGTGTGTGTGTGCGTGAGTGAGTGAGTGTGTGTGTGAGAGTGAGTAAAGGTCTGTGTGAGAGTGAGTGAGTGTGTGTGAGAATGAGAGTGTGTGTGAGAGTGAGTGAGAGTGGGTGTGAGAATGAGTGAGTGTGTGTGAGAGTGAGTGAGTGTGATTGTGTGAGAGTGACTGAGTGTGTGAGAGTGAGTGAGAGTGAGTGTGTGTGTGAGGGTGAGTGAGTGTGTGAGTTAGTGTGTGTGTGAGATTGAGTGTGTGTGAGTGAGAGGGCGTGTGCGAGTGAGTGTGTGTAAGGGTGAGTGAGTGTGTGTGTGAGAGTGAGTGAGTGTGTGTGTGACAGTGAGTGTGTATGAGAGTGAGTGAGTGTGTGTGACAGAGTGAGCGTGTGCACGAGTGTGTGTGTGCGAGTGTGAGTGAGTGTCAGTGAGAGTGATTGTGTCTGTGTGAGAGTGAGTGAGTGTGTGTGTGAGAGATTGAGCGTGTGTGTGTGAGTGAGTGTGTGTGAGTGAGTGAATGTGTGTGTGTGTGTGAGTGAGTGACTGTGTGTGAGAGTAAGTGAGTATGTGTGAGTGAGTGTGTGTGTGATAGTGAGTGTGTGTGTGAGAGTGAGTGAGTGAGTGTGTGAGAGTGAGTGAGTGTGTGTGTGATAGTGAGTGAGTGTGTGTGTGATAGTGAGTGAGTGTGTGTGAGTGAGTGAATGTGTGTGTGTGAGTGAGTGTGTGTGTGAGAGTGAGTGACTGTGTGTGAGAGTAAGTGAGTGTGTGAGAGTGAGTGTGTATGTGTGAGTGAGTGTGTGTGTGTGAGAGTGAGTGTGTGATAGTGAGTGAGTGTGTGTGAGTGAGTGAATGTGTGTGTGTGAGTGAGTGTGTGTGTGAGAGTGAGTGACTGTGTGTGAGAGTAAGTGAGTGTGTGAGAGTGAGTGTGTATGTGTGAGTGAGTGTGTGTGTGATAGTGAGTGAGTGTGTGTGAGAGTGAGTGAGTGTGTGTGTGATAGTGAGTGAGTGTGTGTGTGATAGTGAGTGAGTGTGTGTGTGAGAGAGTGAGTGAGTGTGTGTGAGAGTGAGTGAGTGTGAGTGAGTGAGTGTGTGTGTGAGATTGAATGAGTGTTTGTGAGAGTGAGTGTGTGTGTGAGATTGAGTGAGTGTGTGTGTGAGAGTGAGTGAGTGTGTGTGAGAATGAGTGTGTCTGAGAGTGTGTGAGAGTGTGTGTGTGTGTGAGAGTGAGTGATTGTGTGTGTGAGAGTGAGTGTGTGTGAGAGTGAGTGAGTGTGATTGAGTGAGTGTGAGTGAGTGTGTGTGTGTGAGAGTGTGTGTGTGAGAGTGAGTGAGTGTGTGTGAGAGAGTGAGTGTGTGTGTGTGAGTGAGTGTGTGTGTGAGAGTGAGTGAGTGTGTGTGAAAATGAGTGTGTCTGAGAGTGTGTGAGAGTGTGTGTGTGTGTGAGAGTGAGTGATTGTGTGTGTGAGAGTGAGTGTGTGTGAGAGTGAGTGAGTGTGATTGAGTGAGTGTGAGTGAGTGTGTGTGTGTGAGAGTGTGTGTGTGAGAGAGTGAGTGTGTGTGTGAGAGTGAGTGAGTGATTGGGTGTGAGTGAGTGTGAGTGAGTGAGTGTGTGTGTGAGTGTGAGTGAGTGTGAGTGAGTGAGTTAGTTTGTGAGAGTGAGTGAGTGTTTGTGAGAGTGAGTGTGTGTGTGAGTGTGTATGTGATAGTGAGTGAGTGTGTGTGTGTGAGAATGTGTGTGAGAGTGAGTGTGTGTGTGTGTGTGAGAGTGAGTGAGTGTATGAGTGTGAGTGTGAGTGAGTGAGCATGTGCAAATGAGTGTGTGTGAGGGTGAGTGAATGTGTGAGTGAGTGAGTGTGTGTGTGTGAGAGTGAGTGTGTGTGAGAGTGAGTGTGTGTGTGTGAGAGTGAGTGTGTGTGTGTGAGAGTGAGTGTGTGTGTGTGTGAGAGTGAGTGTGCGTGTGAGAGTGAGTGAGTGTGTGTGTGAGAGTGAGTGAGTGTGAGTGAGTGTGAGTGAGTGAGTGTGTGTGTGTGAGAGTGAGTGTGTGTGTGTGAGAGTGAGTGTGTGTGAGAGTGAGTGAGTGTTTGTGAGAGTGAGTGTGTGTGTGAGAGTGAGTGAGTGTGTGTGTGAGAGTGAGTGAGTGTGTGAGAATGAGTGTGTCTGAGAGTGTGTGAGAGTGTGTGTGTGTGTGAGAGTGAGTGATTGTGTGTGTGAGAGTGAGTGTGTGTGAGAGTGAGTGAGTGTGATTGAGTGAGTGTGAGTGAGTGTGTGTGTGTGAGAGTGTGTGTGTGAGTGAGTGAGTGTGTGTGTGAGAGTGAGTGTGTGTGTGAGAGTGAGTGTGTGAGAGTGAGTGTGCGAGAGTGAGTGTGTGAGAGTGAGTGTGCGAGAGTGAGTGTGTGTGTGAGAGTGAGTGAGTGTGTGTGTGAGAGTGAGTGTGTGTCAGTGAGGGAGTGTGATTGTGTGAGAGTGAGTGTGTGTGAGAATGAGTGTGTGTGTGACAGTGAGTGTGTGTGAGAGTGAGTGATTGTGAGTGTGTGAGTGTGAGTGTGTGTGAGTGAGTGAGCATGTGCAAATGAGGTAGTGTAAGAGTGAGTGAGTGTGTGTGACATAGTGAGTGTGTGTGCGAGTGTGTGTGTGCGAGTGTGTGTCAGTGAGAGTGATTGTGTCTGTGTGAGAGTGAGTGAGTGTGTGTGTGAGAGAGTGAGCATGTGTGAGTGAGTGTGTGTGAGTGAGTGAATGTGTGTGTGAGTGAGTGTGTGTGTGAGAGTGAGTGACTGTGTGTGAGAGTAAGTGAGTGTGTGAGAGTGAGTGTGTATGTGTGAGTGAGTGTGTGTGTGATAGTGAGTGAGTGTGTGTGAGAGTGAGTGAGTGTGTGTGTGATAGTGAGTGAGTGAGTGTGTGATAGTGAGTGAGTGAGTGTGTGTGTGAGAGTGAGTGTGTGTGTCTGAGAGTGATTCTGTCTGTGAGTGTGTGTGTGAGAGAGTGAGTGAGTGTGTGTGAGTGAGTGTGTGTGAGTGTGAGAGTGAGTGAGTGTGTGTGTGAGAGTGAATGAGTGTTTGTGAGAGTGAGTGTGTGTGTGAGAGTGAGTGAGTGTGTGTGTGAGAGTGAGTGAGTGTGTGTGAGAATGAGTGTGTCTGAGAGTGTGTGAGAGTGTGTGTGTGTGTGAGAGTGAGTGATTGTGTGTGTGAGAGTGAGTGTGTGTGAGAGTGAGTGTGTGTGTGAGTGAGTGAGTGTGTGTGTGTGAGTGAGTGTGTGTGAGAATGAGTGTGTGTGTGAGAGTGAGAGTGTGTGTGTGAGAGTGAGTGAGTGTGTGTGTGAGAGAGTGAGTGAGTGTGTGTGAGAGTGAGTGAGTGTGAGTGAGTGAGTGTGTGTGTGAGATTGAATGAGTGTTTGTGAGAGTGAGTGTGTGTGTGAGATTGAGTGAGTGTGTGTGTGAGAGTGAGTGAGTGTGTGTGAGAATGAGTGTGTCTGAGAGTGTGTGAGAGTGTGTGTGTGTGTGAGAGTGAGTGATTGTGTGTGTGAGAGTGAGTGTGTGTGAGAGTGAGTGAGTGTGATTGAGTGAGTGTGAGTGAGTGTGTGTGTGTGAGAGTGTGTGTGTGAGAGTGAGTGAGTGTGTGTGAGAGAGTGAGTGTGTGTGTGTGAGTGAGTGTGTGTGTGAGAGTGAGTGAGTGTGTGTGAAAATGAGTGTGTCTGAGAGTGTGTGAGAGTGTGTGTGTGTGTGAGAGTGAGTGATTGTGTGTGTGAGAGTGAGTGTGTGTGAGAGTGAGTGAGTGTGATTGAGTGAGTGTGAGTGAGTGTGTGTGTGTGAGAGTGTGTGTGTGAGAGAGTGAGTGTGTGTGTGAGAGTGAGTGAGTGATTGGGTGTGAGTGAGTGTGAGTGAGTGAGTGTGTGTGTGAGTGTGAGTGAGTGTGAGTGAGTGAGTTAGTTTGTGAGAGTGAGTGAGTGTTTGTGAGAGTGAGTGTGTGTGTGAGTGTGTATGTGATAGTGAGTGAGTGTGTGTGTGTGAGAATGTGTGTGAGAGTGAGTGTGTGTGTGTGTGTGAGAGTGAGTGAGTGTATGAGTGTGAGTGTGAGTGAGTGAGCATGTGCAAATGAGTGTGTGTGAGGGTGAGTGAATGTGTGAGTGAGTGAGTGTGTGTGTGTGAGAGTGAGTGTGTGTGAGAGTGAGTGTGTGTGTGTGAGAGTGAGTGTGTGTGTGTGAGAGTGAGTGTGTGTGTGTGTGAGAGTGAGTGTGCGTGTGAGAGTGAGTGAGTGTGTGTGTGAGAGTGAGTGAGTGTGAGTGAGTGTGAGTGAGTGAGTGTGTGTGTGTGAGAGTGAGTGTGTGTGTGTGAGAGTGAGTGTGTGTGAGAGTGAGTGAGTGTTTGTGAGAGTGAGTGTGTGTGTGAGAGTGAGTGAGTGTGTGTGTGAGAGTGAGTGAGTGTGTGAGAATGAGTGTGTCTGAGAGTGTGTGAGAGTGTGTGTGTGTGTGAGAGTGAGTGATTGTGTGTGTGAGAGTGAGTGTGTGTGAGAGTGAGTGAGTGTGATTGAGTGAGTGTGAGTGAGTGTGTGTGTGTGAGAGTGTGTGTGTGAGTGAGTGAGTGTGTGTGTGAGAGTGAGTGTGTGTGTGAGAGTGAGTGTGTGAGAGTGAGTGTGCGAGAGTGAGTGTGTGAGAGTGAGTGTGCGAGAGTGAGTGTGTGTGTGAGAGTGAGTGAGTGTGTGTGTGAGAGTGAGTGTGTGTCAGTGAGGGAGTGTGATTGTGTGAGAGTGAGTGTGTGTGAGAATGAGTGTGTGTGTGACAGTGAGTGTGTGTGAGAGTGAGTGATTGTGAGTGTGTGAGTGTGAGTGTGTGTGAGTGAGTGAGCATGTGCAAATGAGGTAGTGTAAGAGTGAGTGAGTGTGTGTGACATAGTGAGTGTGTGTGCGAGTGTGTGTGTGCGAGTGTGTGTCAGTGAGAGTGATTGTGTCTGTGTGAGAGTGAGTGAGTGTGTGTGTGAGAGAGTGAGCGTGTGTGAGTGAGTGTGTGTGAGTGAGTGAATGTGTGTGTGAGTGAGTGTGTGTGTGAGAGTGAGTGACTGTGTGTGAGAGTAAGTGAGTGTGTGAGAGTGAGTGTGTATGTGTGAGTGAGTGTGTGTGTGATAGTGAGTGAGTGTGTGTGAGAGTGAGTGAGTGTGTGTGTGATAGTGAGTGAGTGAGTGTGTGATAGTGAGTGAGTGAGTGTGTGTGTGAGAGTGAGTGTGTGTGTCTGAGAGTGATTCTGTCTGTGAGTGTGTGTGTGAGAGAGTGAGTGAGTGTGTGTGAGTGAGTGTGTGTGAGTGTGAGAGTGAGTGAGTGTGTGTGTGAGAGTGAATGAGTGTTTGTGAGAGTGAGTGTGTGTGTGAGAGTGAGTGAGTGTGTGTGTGAGAGTGAGTGAGTGTGTGTGAGAATGAGTGTGTCTGAGAGTGTGTGAGAGTGTGTGTGTGTGTGAGAGTGAGTGATTGTGTGTGTGAGAGTGAGTGTGTGTGAGAGTGAGTGTGTGTGTGAGTGAGTGAGTGTGTGTGTGTGAGTGAGTGTGTGTGAGAATGAGTGTGTGTGTGAGAGTGAGAGTGTGTGTGTGAGAGTGAGTGAGTGTGTGTGTGAGAGTGAGTGATTGAGTGTGAGAGTGAGTGTGTGAGAGTGTGAGTGAGTGAGTGTGTGCGTGAGTGTGAGTGAGAGTGAGTGAGTGAGTTAGTTTGTGAGAGTGAATGAGTGTTTGTGAGAGTGAGTGTGTGTGTGGGAGTGAGTGTGTGTGAGAGTGTGCGAGAGTGAGTGTGTGTGTGAGAGAGTGAGTGTGTATGTGATAGTGAGTGAGTGTGTGTGTGAGTGAGTGAGTGTGTATGTGATAGTGAGTGAGTGTGTGTGTGTGAGAGTGAGTGTGTGTGTGAGAGAGTGAGTGTGTGTGTGAGTGAGTGTGTATGTGATAGTGAGTGAGTGTGTGTGTGTGAGAATGTGTGTGAGAGTGAGTGAGTGTGTGTGTGAGAGTGAGTGTGTGTGTGAGAGTGAGTGTGTGTCTGAGAGTGAGTGAGTGTGTGTGTGAGAGAGTGAGTGATTGTGAGTGTGTGAGAGTGAGTGTGTGAGAGTGAGTGAGTGTGAGTGTGTGTGAGTGAGTGAGCGTGTGCAAATGAGTGTGTGTGAGGGTGAGTGAATGTGTGAGTGAGTGTGTGTGTGAGAGTGATTGAGTGTGTGTGAGAGTGTGTGTGAGAGTGAGTGAGTGTGTGTGTGAGAGTGAGTGAGTGTGTGTGTGAGAGTGAGTGTGTGTAAGGTTGAGTGTGTGTGTGTGAGAGTGAGTGTGTGTGTGAGTGAGTGTGTGAGAGTGAGTGAGTGTGTGTGTGAGAGTGAGTGTGTGTAAGGTTGAGTGTGTGTGTGAGAGTGAGTGAGTGTGTGTGTGACAGAATGTGTGTGTGTGTGTGTCAGTGAGTGTGTGTGAGAGTGATTGTGTCTGTGTGAGAGTGAGTGAGTGTGTGTGTGAGAGAGTGAGCGTGTGTGTGTGAGTGAGTGTGTGTGAGAGAGTGAATGTGTGTGTGTGAGTGTGTGAGTGAGTGTGTGCGTGAGAGTGAGTGTGTGTGTGAGAATAAGTGAGTGTGTGTGTGAGAGTGTGTGTGTGATAGTGAGTGTGAGTGAGTGTGTGTGTGATAGTGAGTGTGTGTGTGTGATAGTGAGTGTGTGTGTGTGAGAGTGAGTGTGTGTGTGTGAGAGTGAGTGTGTGTGTGAGTGAGTGTGTGTGATAGTGAGTGAGTGTGTGTGTGTGTTTGAGTAAGTGTGTGTGTGAGTGAGTGTGTGTGTGATAGTGAGTGTGTGAGTGAGTGATGTGTGAGAGTGAGTGTGTGTGTGTGAGTGAGTGTGTGTGTGTGAGTGAGTGTGTGTGTGATAGTGAGTGTGTGAGTGAGTGAGTGATGTGTGAGAGTGAGTGTGTGTGTGTGAGTGAGTGTGTGTGTGATAGTGAGTGTGTGAGTGAGTGAGTGATGTGTGAGAGTGAGTGTGTGTGTGTGAGTGAGTGTGTGTGTGATAGTGAGAGTGAGTGTGTGTGTGATAGTGAGTGAGTGAGTGTGTGAGTGTGTGAGAGTGAGAGTGAGTGTGTGTGTGATAGTGAGTGAGTGAGTGTGTGAGTGTGTGAGAGTGAGAGTGAGTGTGTGTGTGATAGTGAGTGAGTGAGTGAGTGTGTGAGTGCAAGTTTTAATCGGCACCTATCTGGAGAAACTGATCGAACCAATAAAGGGAAACGTTTTCTCTTGGAGGAAAATAGCTTTAAAATATTCTGAGGGGTATCATCACCCTGAAAAAACATTTGGAAAGCTTTTTTCCATCTGTGTTCAAACACATGATTCAATAACAAAGTCACTGTGTCACTTGAACTCAACCTCCATTTTAAGAGCAGTTCTGCTGTCCTGCAACACTGGAGACAAAATTGTTCTGAACTCAGATCAGGGGGGATCTAGTTTGTTGTGTCTCCTTGTGTTCTTATTATTATACCATATATATATTACAGAGACTTTTAGTTCATTTTTAGTTAGTGCTTTTACTTTGTTGTATTCTTGCTTTTGTTACAGTGTCGCCGCATGGTGCGGAGTGATACAAGATGTCCGACGCTGCACTGTGCACTGCCCGTGCCCAGTGTGCCACATAGCAATATAACTACACCATACCAAAGTAGTTCCATACCAAAGTAGTTCCATTTAACAATGTGATACTATAACAATGTAACATCCCTCTTTCTCAAAAAACTAAAACATGAAATTTAACAATTTAAATTAACAAATGTTATATCTAAACTATTATTATCAACTACAACGAATCGTGAGTTTTTTTTATTCGCAATATCGCTCAGGTGGTTGGATGTTGTCCCTCCATCTTGTGGATTTGGTGGTGACCATTCCTCTCTGCGGTGTTTTGGTGTGTTCCGCTCTCGTTGTTGTTGCTGTCGCCTTTGGAGTTGGAGTGTGCATGCTCATGGTTGTTTGATTTGTAGCGCTTGTTTCTGGTGTTGTACTGCTTGTGGTAGCTGGTGTTGTCAATGTTGCTGATGTTGTCTGCTGCTTATCCAGTTCAGGTGAAGGTCTGATGTGGAGTCTGTTCCATCTGTATTGGTTACCAGGTTCAGTCTCTACGAAGTAGGTCCAATGACCTTGGCTGGATTCCAGGTTTTCAACACCGGGTCTTGCACATGCACTGATTGTCCATTCAGCAATTCTGGTAGCATCTTTGCATGTTTATCATAATGTTTGCTTCCTATGGTTTGTGCTTCTGCCAGCTTTTGTCTGAAGTCCTCCTGGTCCTGGGGAGGATGTATTTTTGCTGGTAGTGTATTCTTAAACTTCCTCCCATTCAGCAATTCCGCAGGTGATTTCATGTCTGCTTTCAGTGGTGTTGATCTGAGTGATAGGAGGGCAAGGTCTTGGTCTTCCCCCATCTCACTACTTTTGATGAGAATTCTCTTGACAGTCTGGATCTGTCTTTTGATGAACCCGTGTCCCCTTGGGAAATGTGGGGATGAGGTTACTATTTTGAACCCATACTTTTCTGCCAGAGCTCTGAATTCACTCGATGTGAACTGGGTTCCATTGTCACAGATTACCTTTTCCGGGATTCCTTGTTCAGCAAACAAGCTCTTTGCAATCCTGGTGGTAGTTGTGGCTCTCAAGTCTTTCATCCTTCTCACCAAAGGAAACTTGGAATAGTAATCTGCCACGATGAGATACCATTCTTGATTGCACGTGAAGAGATCTGCCCCAACAGTGTGCCATGGTCTTGATGGTATTTCACTAGGTATCATCTCCTCTTTCTGTTGTGCATTTCTGTATTTCTGGCATATACCACATGCAGAGACCATCTGTTCAATATTTTTGTACATGCCTATCCAGTATACAGCTGATACGGCTCTCAGCTTGCATTTCTCCATTCCCATGTGGCCTTCATGTATGAGATGGAGAAGTTGTGTGTCTGCATCGTCTTTGGCACGATGATCCTCGATCCAGCAAGGAGAATACTATCGGCTTTCGTTCCTGCACCAGAGCTGCCCCTAGTCCTCTGGTAGAAGCGTCTACTTGAGTGCAAGTCAGCAGAGGATGCTGTGAGTTTGGGTAAGTGTGAGAGTTCTTTAATTGTTATTTCTCTTTAAATCATTCTTGATAAGATTACTTAAGCAGTTTAAGTAAAGGGGAAAAGTTAAATATTTGGGATTCTGTTGGTTAAGAAGAGTAAAACAAGGTAACACTGCAGTAGGAGTAAATTGGCACAGCAGGCAGTGGAAACCAGTTCTCTAACCAATCAGCAGGGGTGACTCATTTGGCTGTAAACAAACAAACAGTATAAAAAGACCAGTGCTTGTGTGAGCAAGCACTGAGTGTGAGTCAGCAGAGAGTGCTGTGAGTTTGGGTAAGTGTGAGTTAGGGTAAGTGGGGTGTTAGGTGCTCTTTTCAAACTTTAACTCTGTGGGTTGTAGTTAATAAGGCCTTTCTGGTGCAGAGTGACTGTTGGTAAACCAATTAACTGGTGTAATTAGAGGGATTGATTTAATTTAAATCCAATTAATTAAAGGGGATACTAGCATCTATAATCGGGCAGAGGGTGTCCATAACTAACAATAAAAAATTTAATTAATTACATAGAATGGAGCAGGTGATGTGTTACTGTTGCGAGATGTGGGAGCCGGTGGACCCCATTGAGGCTCACGGTGATTACATCTGTGACAAGTGTCTGCTGCTACAGGAACTTCAGCTCCGTGTTGATGAGCTGGAGTCTGAGCTTCAGACACTGCAACACGTCAGGGAGGGGGAGAAGTACCTGGACTCTGTGTTTCAGGAGGTGGTCACACCTATGAAGTTAATTAATTCAGATGTAGCCCATGGTCAGGGACAGGATGGTGTGACTACGAGTGAAGCAGGTACGGGGATCCAGGAGGTAGTGTTGGAGGAGCCACAGCCCTTGCTCTTGTCCAACAGGTTCGAGGTTCTTACTCCCTGTGGGGACGGGAGCAGGGACTGCAGGGAGGATGAGCAACCTGGCCACAGTACCGTGGAATGGGGGGCCATTCAAGAGGGGGGAGTAAATAGAAATGTTGTAGTGGTAGGGGATAGTATTATTACGGGGATAGATAGAGTTCTCTGCAGCCGAGAGCGAGAATCCCGAAGGCTGTGTTGCCTACCCGGTGCCAGGGTTAAGGACATCTCCTCTGGGCTGGAAAGAAACTTGCAGTGGGAGGGGGTAGATCCAGTTGCCATGGTCCATGTTGGTACAAACGACGTAGATAGGACTAGGAAGCCGGTTCTGTTAAAGGAGTATGAGCAGCTAGGGGTCAAATTAAAAAACAGAACCTCAAGGGTAATAATCTCTGGATTATTACCTGAGCCACGAGCAAATTTGGCTAGGACAAATAAAATTAGAGAGTTAAATGCGTGGCTCAAAGACTGGTGTGGGAGAAATGGGTTTTGCTTCCTGGGACACTGGCACCAGTACTGGGGCAGGAGGGAGCTGTTCCGTTGGGACAGGCTTCACTTGGCCAGTGCTGGGGCTAGAGTCCTGGCGAATCATATAACTAGGGCTGTAGAGAGGGCTTTAAACTAACTAGTGGGGGGGGGAGGTTCCTAGAGAGCAAATAATAAAAATGACAACAGAGAAGGTCATAGACTTAAGTAGCAGTGGGGAAATTAAAAACCAGAGCGTGTCAGGAAGGGGCAGAAGGTATGGAGTAAAAGGTAAAGTAATAAAAAGGGCAAAAGCAGGAACTAAGTGTCACAAAACATATTTGAAAGTTCTCTATCTGAATGCACATAGCATTCGTAACAAAATAGACGAGTTAATGGCACAAATAACTACATATGGGTATGATCTTGTGGCCATTACAGAAACATGGCTGCAGGGTGACAATGCCTGGGAATTAAACATACCAGGTTATTTAACGATCAGGAAGGACAGGCAGGAAGGAAGGGGAGGTGGGGTGGCTATGTTAATAAAGGAAGGAATCACTGTAATACAGAGAAATGATATTGGGTCAAAAGATCAGGATAATGAAACAGTTTGGGTGGAGATAAGGAATAATAAGGGGAAAAAAACACTAGTGGGCGTAGTCTATAGGCCTCCGAACAGTTGCAACTCTGTTGGACGGAGTATCAATCAAGAAATAGTTGAGGCTTGTAATAAGGGAACATCTATAATTATGGGGGATTTTAACTATCATATTAATTGGACAAATCAAATTGGGCAGGGCTGCCTTGAGGATGAGTTCATTGAGTGTATTAGGGATGGGTTTCTTGAGCAGTATGTAACTGAACTGACCAGGGGGCAAGCAACCTTAGATCTGGTCCTGTGTAACGAGACAGGATTAATTAAAAATGTGGTGTATGTGCCTTTAAGAGCCCCAGGTGTGTGTAATGTCGGTAATTGCCACTTGGGCTATATAAGCCTGTGTATTGTGTATATCCTTTAGAAAACCCCCCCCAGACTTTGCTTAGTAAATACCTATGAACCAACTCCTGCCTTCAGTGTCTTTATCAACACACGGACACTACAGTGGCAACGAAGTGGAAACGGACTTACCTGCAATTCGGCAGCACCTCAAGGATATCGATTCCTCCGGCGTCCAGAACACTCAAGGAAGTGAGAAAAGCTGTGGTTTCACCAGCTGGCCAAGCTGGTGGCAGGTACTGCGCTAATCCTTCCTGGGCATCAGGCTGGGGCTCCAGCAGCGGGCTCTACAGCTGAGACAGGCAGCGAAATCGGAGGCAAGCAATAACGGACTGGGAGGGAGCACTCGGGAGACGGCCGGCGCGGCAAGCAGGTCAGCGTTCAGACCTCCGGCGGGAACGAGTCTCCAACAGTAAATTTTTAAAAAAAATAAAGAGAACGGAAACCACAGTAAACAGCGTTGTTATCGGCAGCAGCGGCGGGAAAGCGCGGGAAGCGCCATACCTTTGCTACAGAAAGGGAAAAAAAAAGCGCGGGACGCGCCATATCTTTTCTGAAATGCCTAAGTCTGGCAATATTGATGCTTTTGATAGCGAAAGAGAGCCTAATTTTGGCAATATTGATGTTTTTGATAACGAGATAGAGGATTGGACCACATATGTGGAAAGAGTGGAGGTATATTGCACCGCAAATGGAATAGAAGATGAAAAAAAAGCTTCAGCGCTTCTGGATCTAATGGGCGCAAAGACATACAAGCTGTTATGAAACTTAATCACTCCAGCCGAACCAATGGACAAGAATTTTGAGGAGATTGTTGATACCCTACACTGCCAATTCGAGGCAGGACTGGCAGATTCTCTGCGAGACAAATTCATCTGCGATCCCCTAAGTGTAGAAACACAAAAAAAGGTTTCTTCTGAGAAAGATTTAACACTGGACAAGGCTTTCAGTGCAATAGGAGCTGCAAAGATACAACAAAGGCCACAGGACTTCGGCACCCATGAAATGACACGGGGTTTCGAGAGATGTTATCGCTGCGGCAGATCCACCCATGACCAGAGGGACTGCTGGTTCAAGGAAAAAGCATGCAGGCGATGCGGAAAGATGGGACACATTCCACGTGTGTGCCGATCTGAAAATAAAAAATCCACTAACGGGAAAAGAATCAATAAGGAAAAGCACAGAAAGGTACAAATGATGACGGACAGTAGCTCCGAAGACCAGAAGAGCGATAGCGACTCCGGGAACAAGAGACTCAGCTCTCTCAAATTACATAATGTAATTGCCAAAGAAGATTACCAGACCATTTGGGTTACCCTCACAATAGCAGGGTCCCCAGTTAAAATGGAGCTAGATACAGGATCAGCTCTGACCGTCATAAATCGACGGGATTACGAGCGGCTATTTCCGCATATACCTTTAAAAGACACATCCATTATCTTGAAAACATATACGGGGCAGAAAGTATACCCCAAAGGAAAAATAAGGGTGCCCGTTGTATACAACGGCAAGGAAATACAGAAGTTGTATTTATACGTTCTACAAGATGGTGGTCCACCGCTGTTGGGACGTGAATGGATCAGAAAAATACGTTTAGACTGGCACTCCATTCAGGCACTGATGGTGACCAGTAAGGAAAAAAATGATGATGACGTCATACCTGAACGATTGAAAGACATCTTGGCCAACGCCAAAGAAGTGTTTCAAGAGAAACTAGGAACCTTGAAAGGCATCACCGCCTCAATAAAAGTGGAAGATGCAGCAATTCCCAAGTTTTTTAAGGCAAGACCGGTGCCATACGCAATTCGTCCAGCAGTCGAGGCAGAGCTGGAGAATTTGGAAAAGGCAGGCGTATTATCTAAAATAGATTGGAGCGAGTGGGCAACACCCATCGTCCCAGTCATGAAGAAAGCATTGAAGGGTGATGGATCTGAAGAACAGAGAAAAATTCGCATCTGTGGAGACTTCAAGGTGACTGTAAACCCGGTCCTTCACACGGTACAGTATCCTCTTCCGAGGATAGAAGATATTTTCGCCTCACTATCCGGAGGGAAACGTTTCACCAAAATTGACTTGGCACAGGCATATCTACAGATGGAGGTTGAAGAGGCCTCTAAAAAATATCTCACGATAAATACACACAAAGGTCTGTACCAGTACAATCGACTGGTTTTCGGAGTAGCATCCGCTCCAGCTATCTGGCAAAGAGCTATGGAGCAAGTCCTCCAAGGGATTCCGGGGACTCAATGCTACCTAGACGACATCCTTGTAACAGGAGAAAACGACAACGAGCACCTTGCCAATTTAGAGCAGGTGCTCACTAGGCTGAGAGAACGGGGCCTACGAGCAAATCGCCCCAAGTGCGAATTTTTCCGAAATCAAATATCATATTGTGGCCACATAATAAATAAGGAAGGGTTGCATAAGTCACCTGAAAAAATTGAGGCGGTCATAAAAGCCCCAGCACCTGAAAATGTTTCACAATTAAGGTCGTTCCTGGGATTAATAAATTACTATCATAAATTTTTACCGAACTTATCAACTCTTCTACACCCTCTCAATGAACTGCTACAAACAGGAGTAATTTGGAGATGGAACGAAGACTGCAAAAATGCCTTCCATAAATGCAAAGACTTAATCACATCCAAAGAAGTTTTGGCTCATTACAACCCATCACTGCCAATCAGACTGGCATGCGATGCATCCCCTTACGGCATAGGAGCAGTATTATCGCATAAATTCCCTGATGGCTCGGAACGGCCGATAGCTTTTGCGTCACGCTCATTGAACTCAGCTGAGCATAACTATGCCCAAATCGACAGGGAAGCACTCAGCCTGGTATGGGGAGTAAAGAAATTCAACCATTACCTACACGGACAAAAATTTACCTTGTTAACTGACCATCAACCCCTCATCTCCATATTCAACCCTAAAAAGGGTGTTCCCATTATGACAGCACAAAGGCTACAGCGGTGGTCCCTTTTTCTAGGGGCACACCAATACAACATAGAATACAAAGGATCAAAACAGCATGGGAATGCTGACGGTTTATCGCGCCTACCGTTGCCAACGGTAGAAGAGGCACCTACAGTAGACCCAATGGAGATGTTCCACTCTACCATAGTGGAATGTCTACCAGTAACAAATTCTGCCATTGAAAGGGAAACGAGAAATGACCCGACTCTTTCACGGGTCTACGATTTAACAGTGAAGGGATGGCCAGCACATGGCGAACCACTGTTGCCAGCATTCTCGCAAAGAAGAGAACAGCTGTCAGTGTGCCGAGGAACCTTGATGTGTGGATCCAGAGTGGTGATTCCACCCAAACTCCAGGATAAAGTGCTAAAGGAGCTTCACGAGGGGCATCTGGGTGGAGTGAAAATGAAGAACCTAGCCAGGGCGTTTGTATGGTGGCCAGGTATCGATGGAGACATCGAAGAAATGACCAAGAGCTGCCTAGGATGCCAGAAGGTCCAAAACGCTCCATCACAAGCCCCTCTACATCCATGGGAGTGGCCCTCATCTCCCTGGCAAAGGGTACACATCGACTTTGCTGGTCCATTTATGGACTCAATGTTCTTAATCGCGGTTGATGCACACTCCAAGTGGCCAGAGGTAATAAAGATGTCCTCCACCACCATGGAAAAAACCATCACAGTATTAAGGACCATATTTGCCAGGAATGGGCTGCCGGAACAGATCTGTTCTGATAATGGACCGCAATTTGTGTCCGAAGAATTCAGAAAGTTCTTAAAAAACAATGGGGTTAAGCACTACACGTCCGCCCCATACCATCCCGCCACCAATGGATTGGCTGAAAGGTTTGTCCAGACCTTCAAGAAGGCCATAAAGGCCATGGGTAATGAAGACATAAAACTTCAGCACAAGGTGGATAACTTCTTATTCGCATACAGGAATGCAACACATATGGTTACCAACCAAACTCCCGCCATGATGTTCTTCAATAGAAACCTAAGATGCCGGCTGGATTTGGCCAAGCCCAACATCAGAAGGGACGTGGAGGACCGGCAGTTTCAAGGCATGAATGAAAGGCCAACTAGAACCTTCCAGATAGGTCAACAAGTTTTGGCCCGGGACTACCGTACCGAGAAATGGCAGCCTGGAACTATCTGCACACGACTAGGACCATTGATGTATACCGTGGACATCGGAGAACGCATAATAAGGCGCCATGCTGACCAAATCATAAAGTTATCTGAAAAGGGACAACCTACACCACCACTCTATACATCTAACGATGAAGTAGAGATACCCATATCTACCTCCGATCCGGTGATACCAGAACCTGATGAACCCGACACTGGCATTCAAGCCGAATCAGCCTTGCCAGAAGAATCTACTACACCACCAGAAACTACTACACCCCCGAGGCGTTATCCGGACCGAGTCAGGAAGCCTCCTGAGAGACTAACTTATAATTAATTAATTACAGCAATGTATATTATTTTGCATATAACATGTAATTAATAATCACTGAAAATATGATGTACTGGTTAGCTAAAAGGGGAGGAATTGTGTGTATGTGACTTTAAGAGACCCAGGTGTGCGTAATGCCGGTAATTGCCACTTGGGCTATATAAGCCTGTGTATTGTGTATATCCTTTAGAAAACCCCCCCCAGACTTTGCTTAGTAAATACCTATGAACCAACTCCTGTCTTCAGTGTCTTTATCAACACACGGACACTACAAAAAATGTCCTAGTAAAGGATCCCCTTGGAATGAGTGACCATAACATGGTTGAATTCCATATTCAATTAGAGGGTGAGAAGGTTGGATCTCAAACAAGCGTGCCAAGCTTGAAGAAAGGAGACTATGAAGGTATGAGAGCGGAATTGAGTAGAGTGGATTGGGAAAATAGATTAAAGGGTAAGACGATACATAATCAGTGGTGTACATTTAAAGAGTTATTTTACAACTTCCAAAAAATATATATTCCACTGAGAAGAAAAGGGTGTAAAAGAAAAGACAGCCATTCGTGGCTAAGTAAAGAAATTAAGGATAGTATTCGACTAAAAACAAGGGCATATAAGGTAGCCAAATCTAGTGGGAGGATGGAGGATTGGGAAAACTTTAAAAGACAGCAAAAAATAACAAAAAGATTGATTAAGAAAGGGAAGATAGATTATGAAAGTAAATTAGCAAAAAATATAAAAACAGATAGTAAGAGTTTTTATAGTTATATAAAAAGAAAAAGGGTGGCTAAAGTAAATGTTGGTCCCTTAGAGGATGAGACCGGGAAATTAATGGTGGGAAGTGTGGAGATGGCAAAAACACTGAATATTTTGTATCAGTCTTTACAGTAGAGGACACTAAGAATATCCCAACACTGGACAAACAGGGGGTTATAGGGGGGAGGAGCTAAACACGATCAAAATCACTAAGGAAGTGGTACTCAGTAAAATAATGGGACTCAAGGCGGATAAATCACCTGGACCTGATGGCGTACATCCTAGGGTCTTGAGGGAAGTGGTAGTAGGGATTGTGGATGCATTGGTAATAATTTTCCAAAACTCCCTGGGCTCAGGAAAGGTCCCGGCAGACTGGAAAACTGCTAATGTAACACCCTTATTTAAAAAGGGCAGTAGACAGAAGGCTGGAAACTATAGACCGGTTAGCCTAACATCTGTGGTAAGTAAAATTTTGGAGTCCATTATTAAGGAGACAGTAACAGGACATTTGGATAAACATAATTTAATAGGACAAAGTCAGCATGGTTTTATGAAGGGGAAGTCATGTTTGACAAATTTGCTGGAGTTCTTTGAGGAAGTAACACACAGGGTGGATAAAGGGGAACTAGTGGACATAGTGTATTTAGACTTCCAAAAGGCATTTGACAAGGTGCCACACAAAAGATTATTGCTTAAGATAAAAAATCACGGGATTGGGGGTAATATTCTGGCATGGATAGAGGATTGGCTATCTAACAGAAGGCAGAGAGTTGGGATAAATGGCTCATTCTCAGACTGGCAATCAGTGACTAGTGGTGTTCCGCAAGGGTCAGTGCTGGGTCCCCAACTCTTTACAATCTATATTAACGATTTGGAGGAGGGGACCGAGTGTAACATATCAATGTTTGCAGATGATACTAAGATGGGAGGGAAAGTAGTGAGTGAGGAGGACATAAAAAACCTGCAAAGGGACATAGACAGGCTAAGTAAGTGGGCAGAGATTTGGCAGATGGAATACAATACTGGAAAGTGTGAGGTTATGCACTTTGGCAGGAAAAATCGTAGAGCAAGTTATTATCTTAATGGCAAGAAACTGGAAAGTACTGAAGTACAAAGGGATCTGGGGTCCTGGTGCACGAAACTCAAAATGTTAGTATGCAGGTGCAGCAAGTGATTAAGAAGGCCAATGGAATGTTGGCTTTCATTGCTAGGGGGATAGAATATAAAAATAGGGAGGTATTGCTTCAGTTCTACAAGGTATTGGTGAGACCACACCTGGAATACTGCATACAGTTTTGGTGTCCATACTTAAGAAAAGACATACTTGCTCTCGAGTCAGTACAAAGAAGGTTCACTCAGTTAATCCCGGGGATGAGGGGATGGACATGTGAGGAGAGGTTGAGTAGATTGGAACTCTACTCATTGGAGTTCAGAAGAATGAGAGGCAATCTTATTGAAACATATAAGATTGTGAAGGGGTTGGATCGGGTGGATGCGGGGAGGATGTTCCCAATGATGGGTGAAACTAGAACTAGGGGGCATAGTCTTAGAATAAGGGGCTGCTCTTTCAAAACTGAGATGAGGAGGAACTACTTCACTCAGAGGGTGGTAGGTCCATGGAATATGCTGCCCCAGAAAGCTGTAGAAGCTACATCATTACATAAATTTAGAACAGAAATAGACAGTTTCCTAGAAGTAAAGGGAGTTAAAGGTTACGGGGGGCGGGCAGGAATTTGGACATGAGTCTAGGTTCGGATCGGTCATGGCCCTGTGGGTAGCGGAGCGGGCCCAGGGACCATATAGCCTGATCCTGCTCCTATTTCATGTGTCTAATTCTGTTAGATTCAGGAGATGGTTCTGTGATAGTAGATTGGCGGTTAGGATCAGATCAGCCATGATCTTATTGAATGGCGGAGCAGGCTCGAGGGGCCAATTGGCCTACTCCTGCTCCTATTTCTTATGTTCTTATGACTGGTTTTCTTCTGTCATAATATGACAGACTTGTTTCTTTGCACAGCAGTTCTTTAAGTGGTTTGAAATTCCTTTCGTGTGATTCAGACCACTGGCATTCGCCGTCTTCTTTCAATAGCTCTCTGAGATTTGTTGTATGTTCCGACATGTGTGGGATGAAAGAACTCATGTATTGGACCAAGCCGAGGTAACTCCTCAGCTCTTTCTTGTCTTTGGGTGGTTTCATTTCAGCAATCGCTGCAATCTTCTCTGGATTTGGCTTGACTCCCTCTGGTGTATAAATCATACCGAAGAATTGGCATTCCTTGACTTTAACTATGCACTTATCTGCATTTAACTTGATGCCAGCCTTCCTGGTACTCTCCATGGCCTCGTGTAGGTGCATGTCATGGTCACTTTCTTCTGCTCCATAGATCTGAATATTATCAGCTATTCCTATAGCTCCTTCACAGCCTCTGTATGTCTCGTCTATTTTCTGTTGAAAGATACCTTGACTGACCTTTAACCCGAATGGTAGCCGCAGGAATTTGTAACGCCCAAATGGTGTGTTGAATGTTGTCAGTGTTGTTGATTCCTCATCCAACTTTACGTTCCAATATCCATTTCTGGCATCTAGTTTTGAGAAAACCTTGGCTCCTGCCAGTGATGGCGTAATCTCCTCTAGCGTTGGGGTGGGATAGTGGTCCCTCTTTATCGCCTGGTTTAGATCTTTGGGGTCCAAACATATTCTGAGATGCCCGTTTGGCTTTTCTCATACCACAATTGAGTTTACCCGGTCTATGGGTTCAGTGACCTTTACAATCACTCCCTTTTCTTCCATCTCCTTTAGCTCTCTTTCAAGCTTTGTCTTCAGCTCGATGGGTACTTTTCGTGGAGCATGGATAACGGGCTTTTCCTCTGGATCGATGGTGATGTGGTATTGGAAATCTCTGAAACATCCCACTGTATCATCGAAACATTCCGGATACATGTCTATCAAGTCTTTTTTACTCTTGATTTGTGGGCAGTTCTCCAGTGGGGTGTTGCTGTCTATCTTCAGTGGCATTTCCGTCAGCTTGTGATGCATTGAGATCAATCTCAACTTCTCGCATCTGTTTAATCCCAGGATCGCTGGCCCCTCAGTGTCGGTGACATAGAACATGCAGTTGATGTTCTTTCTTTTATGTGTCCCTTTGGTAAAGGTTACTCCGAGTTGTTTAATCTCACTCCCCCCGTATGCTGTCAGCATGACATTACTTGCCTTTAAACAACCGCTTTTCGGGTAGCCATCTTCTCTCAGGTTTTCAGGAAAGATCTGCTGCTACAGTCTCAATGGGAGAATGTTGCTCTGAGCCCCTGTGTCCGGCTTCAACTTTAAGTTGATGGTTGTGGGCCGACCTTTGACCTTTTTTTTAATTTGGATGATGGTGTGCAATTCTCTCCTCTGAGTATTTTCCGCTCTGGACATCTCGTGAAGCTGTATCTTTATGGTTTCGATGTTTAGTGCATTGTCGTGATCTTCATCATCATCCTGCTCATCCATGGCATGTATATTGTGTTTCTTTCTCTGGTTCTGCTGTCCGCCTTTGTTTTTGATGTATGTTCCTCCTTTCTTTGTTCTACATCTCTTTTCCCAGTGGTTTAGTTTGCCACATGCATTGCAGCTTGTTCCATATGCTGGACATTTCCTCTTGTCTGTGTAATCGTGCGGTCTTCCACAATTTCTGCACATGTTTCCCCCATTGTCATGTGCATGTCTTTGTGTGTTGTACTTTTCTCTCACTGCATCCACTCTGTTGTCCGTCTCAGAAGCCGTCCGCATGTCAGCCGTTTGAGAAATCAGCGTTTTCATTTGCTGCTTCATGGCTTCATGAGCTCTCGCAGTATCTATAGCCTCTGTTATTCCGAGCTTTTCTTTTCCTATCAGGGCTTTTTGTACCTCTACATGCGCTGACCCCCATATTAGCTGGTCCACAAGCCTTTCCTCCATTTCCTTAAATTTACACATGCTGGCTTCATTTCTCAGCCTTGTCAGGAAATTGTCAGCTGTTTCATAAGAACATAAGAAATAGGAGCAGGAGTAGGCCATACGACCCCTCGGGCCTGCTCCGCCATTCAATAGGATCATGGCTGATCTGAATCTAGACTCACGTCCACTTCCCTGCCCTCTCCCCGTAACCCCTAATTCCCTTATCTGCTAGGACAATGTCTATCTCCATTTTAAATTTATTTAATGTTGCAGCTTCCACAGCTCTCTGGGGTAGCAAATTCCATAGATTTATTACCCTCTGAGTGAAGAAGTTTCTCCTCATCTCAGTTTTGAAAGGGCAGCCCATTATTCTAAGATTATGCCTCCTAGTTCTAGTCTCACCCATCAGTGGAAACATCCTCACCACATCCACCCAATCAAGCCCCCTCACAATCTTATATGTGTCGATAAGATCGCCTCTCATTCTTCTGAACTCCAATGAGTAGAGTCCCAACCTATTCAACCTTTCCTCATACGTCAACCCCCTCATCTCTGGAATCAACCGAGTGAACCTTCTCTGAACCACCTCGAGAGCAAGTATATCTTTTCTTAAATATGGAAACCAAAACTGCACGCAGTATTCCAGGTGTGGCCTCACCAATACCCTGTATAACTGCAGCAAGACTTCCCTGTTATTATACTCCATCCCCCTTGCAATAAAAGCCAAGATTCCATTGGCCTTCCTGATCACCTGCTGCACCTGCATACTAACTTTTTGTGTTTCATGTACCAGGACCCCCAGATCCCTTTGTACTGTAGCACTTTGCAGTTTCTCTCCATTTAGATAATAACTTGCTCTTTGATTTTTTCTGCCAAAGTGCATAACCTCACACTTTCCAACATTATATTGCATCTGCCAAATCTCTGCCCACTCACTTAGCCTGTCTATGTCCTTTTGCAGGTTTTTTATGTCCTCCTCACTCACTGCTTTCCCTCCCATCTTTGTATCGTCGGCAAACTTGGATATGTTGCACTCGGTCCCTTCCTCCAAATCGTTAATATAGATTGCAAAGAGTTGGGGTCCCAGCACTGATCCCTGTGGGACACCACTAGTTACTGATTGCCAGCCCGAGAACAAACCATTTATCCCAACTCTTTGTTTTCTGTTAGCTAGCCAATCTTCCGCCCATGCCAGTATATTACCCCCAATCCCGTGATTTTTTATCTTGATCAGTAATCTTTTGTGTGGAACCTTGTCAAATGCCTTTTGGAAGTCCAAATACACTACATCCACTGGTTCCCCTTTATCCACCCTGTATGTTACATCCTCAAAGAATTCGAGCAAATTTGTCAAACATGACTTCCCCTTCGTAAAACCATGCTGACTCTGTCCTATTAAATTATGTTTATCCAAATGCTCTGTTACTGTTTCCTTAATAATGGACTCCAACATTTTGCCAACCACAGATGTTAGGCTAACTGGTCTATAGTTTCCAGCTTTTTGTCTACTTCCCTTCTTAAATAAGGGTGTTACATTAGCAGTTTTCCAATCTGCCGGGACCTTTCCTGAGTCCAGGGAGTTCTGGAAAATGATCACCAATGCATCCACAATCCCTACCGCCACTTCTCTCAAGACCCTAGGATGTAGGCCATCAGGTCCGGGGGATTTATCCGCCTTAAGTCCCATTATTTTACTGAGTACCATCTCTTTAGTGATTTTAATCGTGTTTAGCTCCTCCTCCCCAATTGCCCCCTGTTTGTCCAGTGTTGGGATATTTTTAGTGTCCTCTACTGTAAAGACTGATACAAAATATTTGTTCAGCATCTTTGCCATCTCCATGTTCCCCACCACTAGTTTCCCGGTCCCATCCTCTAAGGGACCAACATTCACTTTAGCCACCCTTTTTCTTTTTATATAGCTGTAGAAACTCTTGCTATCTGTTTTTATATTTTTTGCTAGTTTACTTTCATAATCTATCTTCCCTTTCTTAATTAATCTTTTAGTTATTGTTTGCTGGCTTTTAAATGCTTCCCAATCTTCTGTCCTCCCACTAGATTTGGCTAATTTATATGCCCTTGTTTTCAGTCGAATACTATCCTTTATTACTTTACTAAGCCACAGATGGCTGTCTTTTCTTTTACTCCCCTTTTTCCTCAGTGGAATATATTTATCTTGAAAGATGTGAAATATCTCCTTGAATGTAGACCACTGCTCTTGTACTGTCTTACATAAGAACATAAGAACATAAGAAATAGGAGCAGGAGTAGGCCAATCGGCCCCTCGAGCCTGCTCCACCATTCAATAAGATCATGGCTGATCTGATCCTAACCTCAAATCTTCTATCACTCTGCATCCACCCGAACCCATGTGATCTCCCGGGAGAGGCGAAAAACCAGATAAAGACCCAATGGCCAATTTGGGAGAAAAAAATCTGGGAAATTCCTCTCCGACCCATCTAGGCGATCGAAATTCTTCCAGGAGATCACTCTGTCCCTATATTTTCTACAGTACTTACCTTCTGTAAAGGCGATCTCCACCCCAGCCAGGAAGGAATAAAACCATCTCCTGAAATCTAACAGAATTAGAACACAGTAGGAGCAGAACAAGGCTACACGGCCCCTGGGCCCGCTCCACTACCCACAGGGCCATGACCATTCCGAACCCAGACTCATGTCCAATTTCCTGCCCGCTCCCCGTAACCCTTTATTCCCTTTACTTCTAGGAAACTGTCTATTTCTGTTTTAAATTTATTTAATGATGTAGCTTCCACAGCTTTCTGGGGCAGCAAATTCCACAAACCTACCACCCTCTGAGTGAAGAAGTTTCTCCTCATCTCGGTTTTGAATGAGCAGCCCCTTATTTTAAGATTATGCCCCCTAGTTCTAGTTTCACCCATCATTGGGAACATCCTCACCGCATCCACCCGATCAAGCCCCTTCACAATCTTATATGTTTCAATAAGATCGCCTCTCATTCTTCTGAACTCCAATGAGTAGAGTCCCAATCTACTCAACCTCTCCTCATATGACCACCCCCTCATCCCCGGGATTAACCGAGTGAACCTTCTTTGTACTGACTCGAGAGCAAGTATGTCTTTTCTTAAGTATGGACACCAAAACTGTATGCAGTATTCCAGGTGCGGCCTCACCAATACCTTGTACACTTTAATCTGTTTTCCCAGTCCACTTTAGTCAATTCTACTCTCATACCTTCATAGTCTCCTTTATTTCAGCTTAGTACGCTGGTTTGAGATCCAACTCTCTCACCCTCAAACTGAATTTGGAATTTAACCATATTATGGTCACTCATTCCAAAAGGGGATCCTTTACTAGGACATTTTTTATTAATCCTGTCTCATTACACAGGACCAGATCTAAGATTGCCTGCCCCCTGGTTGGTTCAGTTACATACTGCTCAAGGAACCCGTCCCTAATACACTCTATGAACTCTTCCTCAATGCTGCCATGCCCAATTTGATTAGTCCAGTCAATATGAAAGTTAAAATCCCCCATGATTATAGCTGTTCCCTTATTACAAGCCCCAACTATTTCCTGATTTATACTCCGACCAACAGAGTTGCAACTGTTAGGAGGCCTATAGACTACGCCCACTAGTGACTTTTTCCCCTTATTATTCCTTATCTCCACCCAAACCGTTTCACTATCCTGATCCTTTGACCCAATATCATTTCTGACTATTGCAGTGATTCCATCCTTGATTAACATAGCAATCCCACCTCGCTTTCCTTCCTGTCTGTCCTTCCTAATTGTCACCGGGTTCCTGTCTTAGACTCTGGAATTTGTATCTGTGTATACGGTGATTGGATTTAGGCTCTAGATGGTTGCTGAATTTATCAAAAATTGTCGCTGGGTTTTCCTTTTCCTCTTCAGTCAAACTCCAGCTATTATACAAATCTAGGCTTTTTTCTCCTGTCCACAACAGAATGTAACTAACTTTTTCCTCGTTGGTAGTACCCTTCAGGAAGCTTTTGAATGTAAGCTCACATTTCTGTCTGAACTTGCGGAATGCTTCTACTATATCGTCGGCTTCCCAGTTCATGAGGGGTTGCATTTGCACAGTCAGTGCAGCGGCAGCCGTCATTTTAGTTTCACTTTCAATCACCGTAGACACCGGCACTCACAATCAGCTCATAAAATCACTTTTCGTTTTATTCGTAGTTCGTATGGCAGAATTTGTACTCTCTTATACCGCTGCCACCATGTTGTGTCTCCTTGTGTTCTTATATACTATATATATTACAGACACTTTTAGTTCATTTTTAGTTAGTGCTTTTACTTTGCTGTATTCTTGCTTTTGTTACAGTGTTGCCGCATGGTGCGGAGTGATACAAGATGTCCAACGCTGCAGTTTTAGCATGGGCCAGTGACATTGATTGACAATCTGACTGTAGGCTGCAGCAAAGGCAAGAACTGTGTGACCACCTTTCAGTGGTAGTCTCATGGCACGTGGCCTTCACACCTGCGGCAGGCCGAGTGTGAAGCCCAAGTGTAAAGAGTTCCCTAGTGATCAATCAGGGATTATTTTTCCTGAACTGTCTTCAATGTTAACAGAGTTGATGCTGTCGTCTGCTAATATTAAAATGGAAGCAGCGTTGGGAAGCTAATAAATGGCTAAGCAATTCAAACTAAAGTTGTATAATAGAAAAAGGGGATATTACAAACTGCTGCATCTCTTTTATATAATCTTGTATGTTATTCAAGTATTGACACACCTTCACTCAGTGTTCCAAGTAATTTGGGTTCACGAGTTAATTTATCATCACATTTTCCTATAAATCAAGAGCTAATTTCCGAAATTTGAACAAGTACCGTTAATGATCCTCACAATAAGACCGTTTCACATTTTCTTCCATTTGTTGTATCTATTGATCACTTAGGGCTAGAAATTCACCTTGGTAAATAGCACAAAACAGGCAATAGCAAATCCACCGCCCGTTTTACACACCGCCCAATTTCACCGCCCGTTTTACACACCGCCCAATTTCACTGCCCGTTTTACACACTGTCCAATTTCACCGCCCATTTTACACACTGTCCAATTTCACCACCCGTTTTACACACCGTCCAATTTCACCGCCCATTTTACACACCACCCAATTTCACCGCCCGTTTTACACACCGCCCAATTTCACCGCCCGTTTTACACACCGTCCAATTTCACCGCCCATTTTACACACCATCCAATGTCACCGCCCGTTTTACACACCGTCCAAATCCAACGCCCGTTTTACACACCGTCCAATTTCACCGCCCGTTTTACACACCGTCCATTTTCACCGCTTGTTTTACACACCGTCCAATTTCACCGCCCATTTTACACACAGCCCAATTTCACCGCCCGTTTTACACACCGTCCAATTTCACCGCCCGTTTTACACACCGTCCAATTTCACCGCTTGTTTTACACACCGTCCAATTTCACCGCCCGTTTTACACACCGTCCAATTTCACCACCCGTTTTACACACCATCCAATTTCACCGCCCATTTTACACACCGTCCAATTTCACCGCCCGTTTTACACACAGTCCAATTTCACCACCCGTTTTACACACCGTCCAATTTCACCGCCCGTTTTACACACCGTCCAAATCCACTGCCCATTTTACACACCGTCCAATTTCACCGCTTGTTTTACACTCCGTCCAATTTCAGCGCCCGTTTTACACACCGTCCAAATCCACCACCCATTTTACACACTGTCCAATTTCACCGCCTGTTTTACACACCGTCCAATTTCACCGCCCGTTTTACACACCGTCCAATTTCACCGCTTGTTTTACACACCGTCCAATTTTACCGCCCGTTTAACACACCGTCCAAATCCACCGCCTGTTTTACACACCGTCCAATTTCACCGCCCATTTTACACACCGTCCAATTTCACCGCCCGTTTTACACACCATCCAATTTCACCGCCCGTTTTACACACCGTCCAATTTCACCGCCCATTTTACACACCGTCCAATTTCACCGCCCGTTTTACACACCGTCCAAATCCACCGCCCGTTTTACACACCATCCAATTCCACCGCCCGTTTTACACACCGTCCAATTTCACCGCCCGTTTTACACACCGTCCAATTTCACCGCCCGTTTTACACACCGTCCAATTTCACCGCCTGTTTTACACACTGTCCAATTTCACCGCCTGTTTTACACACCGCCCAATTTCACTGCCCGTTTTACACATCGTCCAAATTCACCGCCCGTTTTACACACCGCCCAATTTCACCGCCCGTTTTACACACTGTACTCCAGTTGTGGTCTCACCAAGGCCCTATATAATTCAAGTCACAAAAGACATCCTATGTGACTGTGTCCGTGGGGCACTATCTATTCTTGTCCTACATCTCTCCTCTCTCTCTCTTATCATTTAGCTCATTTGGGACTGCCCTCGCTTGCTTCCACTTTTACCTTTTTTTTATTCATTTATGGGATGTGGGCATCACTGGCAAGGCCAGCATTTATTGCCCATCCCTAAATGCCCTTGCGAAGGTGGTGGTGAGCCGCCTTCTTGAACCGCTGCAGTCCCACAAGTAGAAACATTCTCTTCACATCTACCCTGTCCAACCCATTCATAATTTAAAGTCCTCTATCACATCTCCTCTAAGTCTTCTCTTTCCTAAAGAAATAAGCCCCAACCTGTTCAATCTTTCGCGCTAAGTGTAATCTCTCAGTTCTGTTACCATTCTTGTCAATCTATTTTTGCATTTCCTCCAGTGCTTCTATGTGCTTTTTATAGTATGGAAACCAGAACTGTGTACAGGACTCTCTAAGTGCGGCCTGACCAGGGTCCTATACAAGCTTCACTACTTTTCAATTCCATGAAATAAATCCCAGTGCTTTGTTAGCATTTTAATTGCTTTGCTGACCTGTGATGCTACTTTTAATGATTTGTTCACATGTGTCCCTAGACCCCTTTGCTCATCTACCCCATTCAGTTTTTTATTTTCTAAGGTGTTGGTGATGTTTCTGTGTTTTCCTAATGAAGTGCATCACTTTTCTTGATCTATGTTAAAGTTTATTTGCCACTTAACTGCCCAGTCTGCAAGTTTTCTAATGTCTTCTTGTATTATGTTGCATTCTTCCTCATTGTTAACTATACCCCGAGTTTGGTATCATCTGCAAATTTTGATATTGAGTTACTTATTCCTAAGTCCAAATCATGAATGTAAATTATGAGTAACAGTGGTCCCAGCACTGATCCTTGTGGAACACTGCCTTCTACCATCCTCCAATCGGATGAACTGCCCTTTACCCCTACTCTTTGCTTTCTATTCTTTCGCGAATTTGCTATCCATTCAGCTATTTGTCCCGACTCCATATGCCCTAACTTTTTCCATGAGCCTACCATGTGGTACCTTATTGAAGGCCTTTTGAAAATCCAAGTATATGACATCTACTACATTACCCTTGGTTACTCTGCTACCTCTTCAAAGAATTCTATCAGGTTAGTTAAGCATGACTTAGCCTTTTGGAATCCATGCTGACTGTAGTGTATGTGCCTTTAAGTCAGAACTACTTTTACAGCTCCTGTATACTGTAGTACCGGCAGTGACCACACCGGTATATAAGCTTTGCGCATGCCTTTGTACCCCCAGTCTTGGGACTACCCTCCTCCAGTAAAGACCTGTTTATTGTTAATGTACAGCATCCGTGTGATTATTTAATAACAGCATATCCTCTGAATCACGGATCCAACAGTGGTGACGAGTGTCGATTCGAATCTACCTGCAACATATAAAAAAAAAATAGTCGAGGCCAGGAACACGGGCGTCGACCACAAGCAACCGCCCAGCCATCAGGCAGAGATTGAACTTCGCAGGGGAGGCTGTGGAGAGCCGGGCTTGGTTCCCCAGCCATGACGAGCAGCAAGAGACCGACGACAGGTCCAGCGCAGACCCTTCCCGAGCAGCGGCGGCTGGAGCCGACCGACAGCGAAGAGAAAGCCAAGCAGCGTCGACGGGGTAAGACAGAGTGTGAAGAGCGCAGGGCGCAGCCGGGGGTTGAACACCGAGCGGCGACGAGAAAAAGAAAACAAACTGGAGAGAGAGAGGGTAAAGAAACAGCCGGGTTCTAGACTGAGCAGCGTCGAAAAATATAAAAAGAAGAACGCGCAGAGCACAGCCAGGGCTCACGGGCTGAACAGGGTCCGCGAGGCGAAGAAAGGAAGAGCGCGGGAGACGCCATTTTTAGAAGCCGCAGTGGAGAAGAAGGGCGAGCGCGGGAAGGAAGGAAAGCACGGGAGACGCCATTTTGTGCCAGCGGAGAAGAAGGGGAAGCGCGGGAGGCGCCATATTTGACAGTTAACTCACACCCAAGGATGCTGAAGAGTGGCAGTATCTCTACGTTCGACAATGAAGTCGAAGATTGGCGACATATGTGGAACGTATTGAGGTGTACTGCAGATCGAATGAAGTGCCAGATGCTAATAAAGCACTGGTTCTGTTAAATTCCATGGGTGCAAAAACTTATGGGATATTGCGAAATCTAATAACCCCAGAGAAGCCGGTAAACAAGAATTTTGAAAGCATAGTAGAAATCCTACAGGACCACTTAAACCCCACACCGCTGCTGATAGCAGAACGATTTAAGTTCCATAAAAGGAACCAACATAAAGATGAAAGCAATGCTGAGTACCTAACGGAACTGCGCAAGCTATCGAAACACTGCCAGTTTGGAGCGGGACTAGCAGATACGTTAAGGGACAAGTTTGTGTGTGGGCTACAGAGTGAAGGAACTCAGAAACGGCTTCTGTCGGAAAAGGATCTTACGCTGGACAAAGCTTTCAGTATGGCAGTATCACACGAAGCAGCCGCAAGGGGCGCTGCAGAGATACAACGGAAACCGCAAGAATATGGCACCAATGAAATGTCCTATGGAACAGGGAAGTGCTATCGCTGCGGCAGAACAACACATGACCAGAAAGATTGTTGGTTCAAGGACCAAGTGTGCAGACAGTGTGGGAAAGCAGGACACATAGCAAGAGTTTGCAGGTCTGGGAAGAAAACCAACAGTAAGAAATCTCCACAGGAGAAGTACAAAAAGGTACACCAGGTGATGGACAGTGGTTCAGACGAACAGAAAAGTGACACAGACTCCGGAAGCAAGGAGCTGGGTTGTCTGAAACTACATAAGGTAACCGAAATGGAGGATCACCAGACTATCTGGGTTACACGCAAGATAGACGGAGTCCAAGTGAAAATGGAATTGGACACAGGGTCAGCTCTAACAGTCATAAATCAAAGAGACTACAAGCGGCTATTTTCACACATACCCTTGAAAGCTACAGAGATTGTCTTAAAGACGTATACAGGGCAAAAAGTCTACCCCAAAGGAAAAATAAGGGGGAAAGTGACATATAAAGGCCAGGAAATACCTAAAATGGATAAATATGTATTGCCAGATGGAGGACCACCACTGCTAGGATGTGAATGGATCCAGAAGATACAATTAGATTGGCATTCCATACAGGCACTGAAGGTTGAGGCCAAAAAGGATGATGACGTCACACCTGGACGACTGTCAAAAATGCTAACTGACGCAAAAGAAGTGTTCCAGGAGGGACTAGGAACACTAAAAGGAATAACAGCAACGATTAAAATAGAGGAAAATGCAAGCCCAAAGCTTCTGAAGGCCAGACCAGTGCCTTATGCAATCAGACCAGCTGTTGAAGCAGAGCTGGAAGGATTAAAACATTCAGGAGTACTGTCCAAAGTGGACTGGAGCGAGTGGGCTACACCCATCGTTCCTGTAATGAAGAGGTCGTTGAGTAATACGCCTGGGGAACCAAAGAAGGTCCGCATCTGTGGGGATTTTAAGGTGACAGTGAACCCAGTCCTTCACACGGTACAATATCCGCTTCCACGAATTGAGGATATTTTCGCCTCGCTATCTGGAGGTAATCGCTTCACCAAAATTGATCCAGCCCAGGCGTACTTGCAAATGGAGGTAGAAGAAGCTTCGAAACAATACCTTACGATCAACACTCATAAAGGTCTCTATCAATACAACCAGCTGGTGTTTGGAGTAGCATCAGCTCCGGCTATTTGGCAAAGGGCAATGGATCAAGTCCTGCAAGGGATTCCAGGGACCCAGTGTTATTTGGACGACATCTTGGTCACGGGCGAAAATGACGGTGATCACCTCGCCAACTTGGAGAAGGTGCTCACCAGATTAAAGGAGTATGGGCTATGAGCTAATCGCCACAAGTGCGAGTTTTTCCAGAAACAGATCTTGTATTGTGGCCACGTCATCGATGAAGAGGGGTTACATAAGTCCCCTGACAAGATTGAGGCAGTAGTCAAGGCTCCAACACCGGAAAATGTGTCACAACTGTGGTTGTTCCTCGGGCTGGTAAACTACTACCACAAGTTCTTACCAAATTTGTCTACGGTATTACACCCACTGAACACCCTACTGCAAACAGGGGTACCATGGAAGTGGGATGACGAACATAGACGAGCTTTCCAGAAGTGTAAAGAATTGATCACATCAAAAGAGGTGTTGGCCCATTTCAACCCAGCACTACCAATTCATTTGGCATGTGATGCATCACCCTATGGTATTGGAGCGATGCTGTCGCACAAATTCCCAGATGGGTTGGAGAGGCCAGTAGCCTTTGCGTCTCGGTCACTAACCTCAGCCGAGCGCAACTACGCCCAGATTGACAGGGAGGCCCTCAGCCTAGTATGGGGAGTAAAAAAATTCAACCACTATCTGCATGGGCAGAAGTTCACCTTGCTGACTGACCACCAACCACTTGTCTCCATCTTTAATCCTAAGAAGGGCGTTCCAGTGATGACTGCACAGTGGTTACAAAGATGGTCCCTGTTTCTAGGGGCGAATCAATATGAAATAGAATATAAAGGCACGAAACAGCATGGGAACGCTGTTGGGCTATCGCGCCTGCCACTGCCTACGGTGGAGGAGGAAGCACCAGCAGTGGACCCTATCGAGATATTTTATTCGTCAATAATTGAACGATTGCCAGTAACAAACGCGGATATAGAGAAGGAGACCCACAATGATCCGATGTTGTCGCGGGTATATGAATTGACGGTGAGGGGATGGCCAACACATGGCGACTCACTGTTGCCAGCATTCTCATCCAGAAGAGAACAGCTGTCAGTATGCCAGGGGACAGTGATGGGTGGAATCACCACTCTGGAAACACACAAGTTAAGGGAGAGAGTGCTAAATGAGCTATACGAAGTTCATCTGGGGGGAATGAAAATGAAAAGCCTTGCTAGGGCTTATGTGTGGTGGCCGGGAATCGATCAACAAATCGAAGACCTAACTAAGAGCTGCTTAGGATGCCAGAAGGTCCAAAATGCACCACCACATGCCCCTCTACATCCATGGGTGTGGCCCTCCTCTCCATGGCAACGGGTGCATATTGATTTCGCTGATCCATTCATGGACTCAATGTTCTTAATAGCAGTGCATGCTCATTCAAAGTGGCCTGAGGTGATAAAAATGTCTTCAACCACTACAGAGAAAACGATTGCAGTCCTACGGACCATATTTGCCAGAAACGGGTTGCCAGAGCAGATTTGCTCTGATAATGGACCACAGTTTGTGTCCGACGAGTTCCAAAAATTTATGAAAAGGAATGGGGTAAGGCATTACACATCCGCCCCGTATCATCCAGCCACAAATGGATTGGCTGAGAGGTTCATACAAACCTTTACGAAGGCGATAAAGGCCATGTGTGATGATGAAATTCCACTACAGCATAAGATGGACAATTTCTTATTAGCCTGTAGATCGCCACTAAATAAGAGAGTTTGACTTCGACGAACTATAAATAAGTTGTTTATTTACAGGAACAGGCTAATTACAGCAGGTAAGATAGCAGGTAAGATGGCTGACTGTAGGAGCACGGTGGTGTAGGTCTTGTCCCAGCGGGGACTCCACGAGGAATGAGTTCGCAGTCCTGTGGGGAGCGTGATGACGCCATCGCGTTTGTGTTGTGACGTCATCACGTTGTTCACGTTTCCCGCGCTTAGGGCATCTCATGATACGCGTTGTTGCGTCGCTGGCCGTTGGGGCCGAAGTCGCGAGGCCGGGCTGTGCCGGTGCTTGCTGCAGGAGCGGAAGATCGCATCGCTCCTGTCGGCTGGCCGTTGAGGCCGAAGACGCTAGGCCGGGCTGTGCCGGCGCACGCACATCACGTCGTACGTGACGTGACATCAGCGCGCTAGGGCGCATCTTAAAGGGGCAATGGCCCCAACAGGTAAGTTAAAGGGGCAACGGCCCCAACAAGTAAGTTATACATACAGTAAGGTAAGTTAAAGGGAATTATGTATATCTTTATGTAAGGTACAACCAGTGGTACCGCCACAAGCCTACCGAAATGCGACACATGCAGTTACCAACCAGACCCCGGCCATGATGTTCTTTAACCGAAGGTTGAGATCTCGTCTGGACTTGCTCAGACCAAATGTGCGAAGAAATGTTGAGGACAAACAATTCCAGCACATCAATGAGAAGCCGACAAGGAGCTTCAATGTAGGGCAACCAGTCTTGGCCCGTGACTATCGAACAGAGAAATGGCAACCCAGAACGATATGTACAAGGCAGGGGCCATTAATGTACACAGTGGATGTCGGGGAGAACATTGTGAGACGCCACGTCGATCAGATCTTAGCGTCGCAGGAACGCGTCAACCCCACATCTCGAGTACCTGGGGATGAACCCGACATACCGGTAGCATCTACTTCAGACCCAGTAGCAGTGGAACCCGATGAACTACCCGATGAAAAGGGGTCAGAATCGCCTCTGCACCAAGAACAAGAACCTCCGGAAAGGCACTATCCCGAAAGGGTCAGGAAGCCGCCCCAAAGACTGAATCTATAAATGGACTTTTGTTGTTTAATGTACATGTTGAAATGTTAATTGTTATTTGAATATTAGGGGTACTACTAATCTAAAAGGGGAGGAATTGTAGTGTATGTGCCTTTAACTCAGAACTACTTTTACAGCTCCTGTATACTGTAGTACCGGCAGTGACGACACCGGCATATAAGCTTTGCGCATGCCTCTGTACCCCCAGTCTTGAGACTACCCTCCTCCAGTAAAGACCTGTTTATTGTTAATGTACAGCATCCGTGTGATTATTTAATAACAGCATATCCTCTGAATCACGGATCCAACACTGATTAATTTGTATTATATGTTCTGTCTGTAGATGTTCTTGTATCAATTCTTTTAGTAAAGATTCCAGTACCTTTCCTATCACTGACGTTAAGCTGACTGGTCTATGGTCCCCAGGTTTTGTTCTATATTTGTATATAGGAACAACATTAGCTGTCCACCAGTCCTCTGGCACTACCCCCTCTTCTGTAGAAGTGTGAGGCTAGGAAAATTGACTTGCTGTGCATTCAGCCTTCCATTTGACAATTAATATTTTAACTAGCCCCGCTCAACTCTGCTGGTGCCATTCTTCAATATAAGCCAGCCTGCTCCATCCCTGCTTCTGGGCAAAGTCAAGCAAACTCTAGCACAATGGAGCTGCTGCAACATCGAATTGCTTTTAAATTAGACTGAGACAGAGATTCATTGTTTTGATTGGTCTTTATTAATTTGACATTTAGCATGTCTTGTTCCAAAAGTACAGAAGGAAATAGATAGTTATGAAGTGCAGCCTGTCAACAGGATTTTTACAGAAAGAACATTTTGTAAGGGTTGTAAGTATTCTAAAACATACAGTAATGCTTAATTACAGTAGCTTGCAATCAGCCAAGTGAGCTGGCAAAGGTTAACAGTGCATCATTCCCAGACTTAAGGTCTGAACAATTTCATATCTTATGCTAACATTTGTTTCTTTCATTGGGGATCCATTTTACTGTTGCTGCTTCTAGAAGTGAATCCTTGTATACACAAGAGAGATCATGCTGCTGGGTGGTGCCATGATGTGCTTGCTAGTCACAGCTTTGCAGAGCAGCAAAACTTTTGCATACAATGATGTACTTATCTCTTACAGCCTTTTGTAGGCACATAGATCATACATACATTCAATAAATTGATCAAGTTCAAAAGTCGATGTACTATTTAAAGGGATTTTCTTACAAAATATAAACTCTACCACACTAGTTGGAGAATGCCACAATTTTGCCTTTCTGTGGCAACCAGTGTGTTGGGAACATGCCCGATTTGGAATTTTCATTGTGCAAATTCCAGCCCCTTTAATAATTAAGTATAAACCTCAGAAGGCAAGAACAAAAATTCCTGAGCCTTAGTTCCTTGTATCAAAAAATATTTTATATAAAAACTGCATTTGTTCTCCCATAAATAAATAAGTATAGTTCAGATAAAATTTACAAATGTTAGACAATAAATAATAAGTTTAAAATAAATAATAATAAATACAGAAAGTTGTTGAGGCCATTTAGAGATAATTAGATTAGCATTTCCACCCACTCTTTCTTGAAGCTGGTGACCCATGCACGTTTCCACAGGCCCCATGTGTGGGTCTAGACGATGAATGTTCGTGAGCTATGTGACTATGGGAAGGCCATCACGGCCAAAGCTGATCCCATCCTCACCAGATATCCACACGTGTGCACTTTGAGCAAGGGTCACTTTCTAGTTATCAGGCAATGTGCTATTCTGCCTTTTCGAATCGGGTTGTATTTACATAGAACATTTCCTCAGGGCACTCTAAATAAAATGCCCTCTGAAGTGACCCCAATTACCTTCTCAGGGCAACCAGGAATGATCAATAAATTCAGCCATTCCAGCGTTGCCCACATATTGAGAACAAAGAAAAAATATACAGTTTACCCAATCTGGACTCTAATTCACCTATTCCACAGACCACGGAAAGAGCAGGCTTAATGGGCCGCATGGTGGTTTCCTGGGAGAATGTGTCTGTATAATGATGATGACCTATCATCATCGTTTGCCAATTTTCTCCTTCTCCTGTGACCATTAATTTCTTTCATGGATGCTGGTTACCCTGTCTTTTTTTCTCCTCCCTAAACCAGGCACTGAGACCAATTGTAGCACCTCTACCATCACTCTGGTGGCTTTGCAATAGTGCATTTATCCAATTATAAAACACATTTTAAAGTTCAGCAGATTGCTCTTTCAACAGTGCATGCCCCTGTGGATTAACACTGTCCAGACCAGAGTTGGAAGACTTGGGGCTGATAGAGCCTGGTTTGCTGGGTATAGATTCAGGAACACTGAACGAAACAATTGGGCATGGTCCTTTCACGTTGTTGCAGACCAATGTTTTCAGTGTTGCAGTGTTCACAATGTCAAAGCCAACTTTCCCACCAAATGTACTAGGTTTCCAATATTCTGGGGAGCAAATGGGGTTTCCCATTAAACCCTTCAAAGAGAAAGGGGCACCCATCTCAACCATTGTCTCTCCAAATATGGCTCCGGGCCTTGGCTTTTCTATCATCAAACCAGGATACATCTCTATTGCATCGATATCCCCATAAAGTTCTTGCAGCTCAGCTGCCATTTCTTTTTCTCCTGTAATTAAAAAAGATTATTGTAATAAAGTACAACAAATGCTATAAATTTAGAAACAGCTTTTTTTAATGCAAATATGGAAAAGATTTATATATGTTCTTTACCAAACATAAATAATCATATTTTAGGATCCACAAACTCAGATGAGCAATGCTGTAGCTTTAACATGATCAACAAGTGGGGGCCAATGAATATTACCAACCTGGTGATGCACCCTGCCCCTCCAAAAAAATGGAACATCCTACTCCCTAAGCAGACAAGCTACAAACTAATAAGTTTGTAGGAGGAAACTTGTGAATATTAAGCATTAGGTGGTGCATTTACCGACAAAATAATCACTAGTAGAGTTAATGCTTTACTTTTATCTGAATTTTATTTCATGCTCATCAAGATGAGAGGTGTCAGTCGTGGACTGAATGTTTCCAGGTTTTGTCCTCAGTGTCAGCATCAAGCACTCACAGGTCAGATATAGCACGTTAGCAGCAGAGTAAAGGTCTATCTACTCTATTCCAGCAATATACCTTAACTCCCAATTTCAGGAGCATGCCATACTGCACCACTTTGATATTTCCATTTCCTATAATATTCATCCTGAAAGAGACTGCCAATTTAGTGCTAGTTAATGCTGTATTACAGCCACAAATCAATAACAAAATGTTTGTTTGGAACTGGGTTAAGACTGCTCAATAGCACTGCATAGAGGAACCTTTAAGGCATCAGAGGGGAAGCTTTCAACTTCAGTCTGAGCTAGATTGGGCCCCAGATTTCAGAGTTTGATCGACCCTTAGCCTTTCTATTTACACTTAAATGTGTTGAATTTTATTAAATACTATTTAAATAGAATTTACAGATAAAGATCTTACCTGTGAGCTCTTCAAAAGACTCATATGGTTTCAGTAAGAAGCGCTTCCTATACTCATTCAGAGATTTGTATCGCATTTGACGAGTGTGCTCAATGGCATTAATAGCCACTTTAATCAATGCTGGATTCATATTTCTGCCCCCAGCAACCTGTAGAAAGACCAGGATCATTAGCTTAAAAGTCTCATATAAGTCAAGAGTCCGACAGTTTCACTGCTTAATGATATGATGGATTTCATTTTGTTTATGAATGTTCTGGAAAAAATACTATTCCTTTTTAATCGATGGTGCATTTAGTAAAGTTTCTATGGTTACTGATTTTGGAGAATTGGCAGGTGAATCAAAGCCAGTATTAATTGCAATATAATTTTAATGACATGAAGTGTGTTCATTTGGCACCAGCAGTTCAAGTGTTGAAATCCCCTCCAGTGTTGCAGCAGAAATTACTTCCTGGTTATTGCACCATGACGACACCGACTGAACATTAGCTGATTCTTACCCTGCCAGCAGTCTGCCTAGAGAACGAGGCCACCATGTTGGAGATGCCGTGCTCCAGCAACACTGAGTTATTGAAGAGGAATTCGCGGTAGCTGTACTCTTTGTCCTGGATGTTGAAGGAATCTGGCATCAGGGGGTGCCAGTGGTAGAGGGTGTTGAACTCGGATGCAATCCGGTTACTGTACTGGAATTGCTGATTGAAGAGCAGCTCTGGGTCAAATTTCAGCTTGAAGTGATAACCACTCAGATGTTGCACATAATCTTCAATTACAATTTTGACGGTCTCCCCTGTTAGTGTCAATAAGATAGTTTGAGGATTTATTTAAAAACAAAGATATTTTGCCAAAAAACTTTATTTAATTCAAATTAAACTTCAAAAATTGTACAGTTCTATGAATATGCTTTTCTTTCTATTACACCCCAGTACTTTGTATTGGTGATCTTAGTATGCATCGATCCAAAAGGCCAGGAGCTATTTTAGAAGACAGTTGGATATGCTGGATCCACTCACCTATCAATATAAGTCTGGTAGTCTGGAAAAGCTGTTCATCGTCCCAGTCAGGGTGCTCCACTTTCAACACATCACAGACTCGATTGTGTTCCCGCAGCCAGATCGTGGCATACATCATCAACCCTGGAACCAGACCAAAGAATTCCTGTCCCACAGCAAGCTGCAAGTGTTCTGGGACATGAGGAGGGTAAGTCATCGCTACAGGTGCATCCCTGACAGTGGGAGGATAGACTTCTCCATTGTGCATCTGCAAGAAATTTTGTGCATTAGTTCAGATTTCATTTAGGCTGTATCCAAATACTGCAAAAAAAATCAAAGATACTCAGACATTGGACATGCAAATATTGCTATACTATTACGATACGTGATAAATTCAGCTTAAAGCCTACCTGATGCTTAAGTTTTCCATCTGTAAATAGTCTCAGTTTGTGCTGTCGGTCCAGAGTTTCTCCATAAATATGGCTCAGGTCAACCTGTATAATGTAAAGAATATAAAACATAAGTACACTGTGATTTTAGAAATAATTAATTTTAGAACTGTAAATATTTAACATGATGAAACATCAATTTATAATAAACAAGTACAAAGATGGATTATTTTAATTTACATCCATTCTCGTTGAAGCATTGTTGAAAACCAGCTGAGAACAGTTATATGATTTGTACTTACGCCATGTCCCAATCCCATAGTGAATGCAGGGCCTCGACTCTGGTCAGTCTTAAAAAACTGGTGGGTGAAATGCTGAGCAAAGAAGGCAAACATCATATTGGTCCTTTGAGGATCGGGTACAAATGTCTTCCTCATGAGGAACGTTTCTGCTAAATACTTGGGATCGGGCAGTGTTTTCTTTCCTGGAAAAGAAGAGAAATATATATATGTATATCTTTACAAAGTTAGCTTGTTGTATTAAAGGGGTAACATACCTTCCCAACCCCAAGCAGCAATATGGATTGTGTTTGAATAACAAACCTTTTAAGGAATGTCTGTAGGAGGAATAACATTACTGCCAAATAGAAGAAATATGGATGGAGACAGCACCACCCTGGAAAATATTTTCCACCCACAATTGGCATTAATTCAAAAGTAAACAACAGAGGGGGTAAAAATTCTGCTTCTGCGCACCCCATGCAAGCTAAAAGCACATATCACACATTTATTCCATCCATTCATTTCAATAGGTGAAATACCATGGGCTGGTGGTGTGCAATTTCACAATACGTGCAATTTCACAATACGAGAGGCATTTTGTTCCCACATTCTTGAAAATATGGATACAATCTTTCTCTCTTCTCTCCCCACTACCCCCTTCACCCAAAAACAGCTGGCAAAGTTTCTGGAAAGCAAGGCGGGAATGTGGATTACATCTGAGCACCACTCAACCAAGCATTTCCATCATCTATTTACTCCCAGATTCCATCCTCACTGGGATTCTTTGCCCCCTCAACTCAAATTTAAGACTTCCTCCTCCCCTAAACAACCATCTTGGTGGAAGCATGGTTTCCTTAGAGTGAGAAAGTCTGTTTCAGTGCTCCAACACAGTTAATTACATTAACGGGAAATATAAGAAACATTCTTTGCTTTTAACTTTCTCCTTCAATATCAGCCCTGTTGTTTATTTTCTACCAAGGCTCTGGTAGAACATAAGAACTAAGAGCAGGAGTAGTCCATACGGCCCCTACAGTAGGAGAGGGTGCTGGAACAGTAGAGTTTTCTTGTATTATTAACTCACCAACTACTCCCATTGGCGTTGGGCAGTCTTCAGGAGTTGCAGGAAGAGTTCTGGTGTAGTAGGAGATATTGGAGTATGCCTCCCAACTCTTGTAGTTGTACTTTGAATTGTAGGTCGGGGGACTGTCAATCAAATGAGATCTGGCTGTTTTGGGGGGAAAAATTGTATTCATATTCAGGAACCACATGCTTCAAACCATCTAAAAATCACAATTAGAAACAATATGTATGAGGTCCTTAAATAAAATGAAATTAATAATTCACTCTTTAGTGAACCGCTATCTGAAGATTAACCTTATCTAACGGCCCCTTAAATACATCGATACTAGTTGCTTCAACCACTCCCTGTGGTAGCGAGTTCCACATTCTCACCACTCTTTGGGTAAAGAAGTTTCTTCTGAATTCCCTATTTGATTTCTTGGTGACTCTCTTATAGTGATGGCCTCTAGTTATGCTCTTCCCCACAAGTGGAAACATTCTCTCTCTATCCACTCTATCAAAATCTTTCATAATTTTAAAGACCTCTATTAAGTCACCCCTCAGCCTTTTACGATCCCATTTACATTTAATCTCGACATTTAATAATGCCATCTGTGTTTAGAATGATTTCGAGTATCACAAATAAAAGTCCTGAACTTGGTCCATCTTACTTACACGTTAAGACGTAACGCATAATCCCGTCCCTTAAGAAAGGGATCTGGTTAATTAAGCTCCAAACCCCGGGATAGTGGGTCAGGATAGTGTGCACTGTGTTCGGGGTGGGTTTCAGGCTCAGTTTCACCCAGGTCCAGAACTCGGCTGTTTGAGAAAAAAGCAGTTGTTAAATTTATTGAGATCAGTGTTACGGTTAACGGAAATGTGCACAGTAACAGTGTACAGTGAAAGCTTGTTCGTCAACCGCACGACTTACGTGTGGTGCAGTTTTCTCCGTAAAAGTCAGTCCGAGTGCAGTCGCAGTCATAGCCCTCGAAGCCGACAGTGGTGCAGATCCCGCGGTTCTGGCAGGGGTTTGAGCAGCAAGGGTTGGCTGCAAGGGAAACACAGGAGAAGTTCAGGCTCACGGATCATCTTACAGCCTGTTCTCAACAGGTTTTGTGTTCAGTACAAACTACATAATTTCAGCGCTCGGACTGCAGACTCGCCTAACCTCGATTTAAAATTAAAATACAGCACAGCAAAAACAGTCATAGCAATTGATTTTATTTATATTGAATCATTTAAGTTGAAGACAATTACCAATGTGGTTGTATTTTATTTAGACCCAATTCTTGTTCAGATCACAGTCTCCCAATGATCAGAAAGTTGAATAATAACTATGGAGAGAAATAGTTTGCCCGCCAATATTTCCGCACGTATCTTTTTACCTGTTTTATTTATTTCTACGCATCGGCGCAACATCGTGCGGCGAAACCAAACCAAACCGTCCCCCCGAGAGGACACCGACCTCATTCCTTCTCTACAATCCGCATAAAGACCGCGACACAACATCCCACAATTCGCCAATTCACACTGCAGCCTAATCCCAACCCGAGGATGAAGCATCCTCTGGAACCAGACCGAGCTCGCCAGCTTTCCCTTACCTGCTTGGTTGAGAGGGAGTATCCCGGCGAGGAGCAACAACAGCATTCCCCGCCTGTTTAGTGCGCCGAGTTCTCCAAACATCGTGAACTTAATTCGGAGCCTGTTCTGATTCTGCTCCCTAGCGCTTCCCTCTGGCTTTTAAACCCTCTGCCCTTTCTTCAGCGATGAGTCATACACATGCCGGAAACGAACGAAATTGGCAGAGATAGCCAATTAATCCCACCCCCTCTATCCACATAGCCCTGTAAAAAAATTACTTTCAAGTATTTCTCCAATTCCCTTTTCAAAGTTACTATTGAATCTGCTTCCACCAACCTTTCAGGTAGAGCATTCCAGATCACAACAACTTTGGTGTGTAAAAAATGTGTTTATTCATGTCTCCTCTGGTTCTTTTACCAATCACCTTAAATCTCTCCTTATTTACGCTATCAAAACTGTTCATGATTTTGAACACCTCCATCAAATCTCCTCTTAACCTTCATTGCTCTAAGGAGAATAATCCCAGCTTCTCAATCTCCACACATAACTGAAGTCCCTCATCCCTGGCACCATTCTAACAAATTTCCTCTGCACCCTCTCTAAGGCCTTCGCACCTTTCCTAAAGTGTGGTGCCCAGAATTGAACACACTACTCCAGCTGAGGCTGAACCAGTGTTTTATAAAGTTTCAGCATAACTTCCTTGCTTTTATACTCTATTGCTCTATTAATAAAGCCAAGGATCCTGTATACATTGTCTAAAGCTGGAAACACACAGCGAGTGGGTCAGTCAGCATCTGCAGAGAGAAGAGTTGCAGTTTGGTCCCCTTCTACAGCCTGTGGTGTTGACTCCACGGACACTGATTGGCCCATTGTGTGTTTCCAGCTTTTTCAGTTTTTTGTTTCAGATTCCCAGCACTTGCAGTACTTCGCTTTTCAAATAAATTTATTAGCTGCGATCACTTGATAATGATCAGGGAGAACCCTAGCTCAAGCATTTTGTGTGTTCATCTCACTTACGTCATGAGGATAAATAAAAAGCAGTGTGTAAATTGTGATACACTGAAGGCGACACCTTTGTGACACCTATTCCTTCATTTGTATCATTTCTTAGCTGTCTCCTGCTCAACTGCTTTGATTCTTTTGCCAATAGACAGAAGATATCTGGTACAATACCCCCATTGATAGTGGGAATGTAAATACAACTTTCTATAGTATGGTAAAGTCAACCTTTACACTGTGAGGTTTACTGAGGAAATAACTCTGTGAGCTTCTCCTCCCCCCCATCCTGCCTCCATTTCCCAATCTCCCAGGCCGCACATTTCCTACAGCCGAGAGAGTGGATGGTTGGCAAACTTGTTGGAAGATCTTTGCCAGTACTCTTCTCGGTTAGCTGCTGCATGGTGCACAATAGTCGTTCAGTTTCCTTTTACCCCAACCTCTCCCTCCCCATACCATTTAACTGCTGGACTGTGCCAGCCCATTGCCCTTCTCACTGCAGCACAACTGGGACCACCTAATCAGCAGCACTGTGATTCTGACTGCCATGGCACCAAGGTGTATAATACACTATGCCACTGCATTGTCACAGGTTAACTTATTTAACAAGACTAACAACAAGTGGGTGGAAATTGGTAACCATTTCAGATGCTAACTTATATGTTTCTATTACTTATTTTTACCATTTACTCAAAAGAAATACTGGGTGACATCAAGCAGGATAGAATATTCCTCCACCACTGCTCCAGAACCACTGCTGTTACCTTTATTTTATTCCTCCAATAGCTCCCCTTCTTCGGTCTGCTGAAGATGTTGACACTCTCACTGGGAAACACCGATACCTTTCTCGGGTGGCCATTATTCGTGTGTGAGTGTTTACATTTTTGCATCAAGTTAAATAACTTGTAGTCAGCATTAGAATTTGGGCTTTTTTTTCTTTTTGTCTCAGAGAACTAAAGTTGAGGTTAATCTCGAAGACTCAGAACACTGGCAAAGAGCAAATGATAATGTCTGGCTGGACATGAGAAAGTGTGAGTGATGAGATAATAATGGAACATGAGATGATTTGGAAACAACAAAGTAGGTCATAAGCTCCAAATTAAATAATGGGACACTTTGAAAATGACAACTGAATGTCAATTCCAATGCCTGGGAAAACATTGTACAGTTTCTGGTTTGGAATGTAACTTGTACCACTTTGGAAATTCATAAAGGTTCGTACTTGTGAATTTCTCAACAACTAATTAATTATTTTTTTCATCCCTCCTTGATGCCCTCATGCAAAAGAAAGGTCTGTATTTCTTTTTGAAAGAACCTGGATTGTGTGTTTTATGCTGTAAAACTGCTATTATTGGGTCTCCTTAAACTGACATGTTTACACAATGAAAATATGGTTTCTGTGGAGCTGTTAGGAAATGTTTATCTTTCTGTTTATAAACATATACGGGCATACTGACTCCATTGCAAATCACATTGCTCACACGAACCGCCCCAGTGATAAATACCACGCTGGAGGTTTACTCCTCCTAACAGTGTCAATCTCCATTTTTTTAATAGAAGACTTTGAGTAAAATTTAAAAGCAACGCAATCCTTCATCACACCCCAACTGTCTCTTTTAGGACTTTACAACTTTATTCTTTCGGTAAAAAATAGATTTGCATGTACACAGCGGTTTATCATAGCTCTTAGATCTACTTTCAACTGTAGTTGCTGTTGGTCATGTAAGCAAATCTGGCAGCCAATTTATATACAGCAACAGCAAAAAAGTTTAAAGTAGAAAAATATGTAAGGGGTAGCAAAAATAACCCTTGAATTTCAGTATTACTGTTGTGACTTGAAGTAGAGGAAAGTACAGGCCTATGGGGAGAAAGCAGGGCAGCAGGATTACTTTTAGTTTGCTGTGGTAAAGAGCCAGCACAAACATGATGGGCCTCCTTCAGTATTATAAACTTCTCCGCCTGTATAGCTGCAGATATTTGAATCTGAGTGTGTGTGTGGTTTGTGGAGTTGGGGGTCTCTGAAAGGGTCAGAGATACACAAGTACTTCACATTCACCTTTTGGCTGATTTGAAGGTTGTGGTGGCTATATTAACTCACTCACTGCTACACATGCCCTTCAGATGTGCCACTATTCTGTCTGTGCACAGTGCTAAGGATTATCACAAGTGACCTTCCCAAAGTGCCAGTTGTATTTGTCCTGGGGAAAGTGTCTGCAAGTAACAATGGAAGTTTAAGGAACTGCAAATGCTGGTAGTCGGAAGTGAATTTTTTTAATGCTGGAAATACACAGCAGGTCGGTTAGAATCTGGGAAAAAAATAGGCAGGGGAATCTCCGGTGTTTAGAAATCCGGGTCTGACCCACGGGTCGATAACCCGAGAGAGTCATCCTTCATTTCTCAGATGTCTATGAATCTGCTGTGTATTTCCAGCAATTCCCGTACCTAGAATTGCCTGTTGTTTGTCTGGAGGCGCTGCGTTTGCCCTGACTTTTTAGCACAATTGTATTATAAACAGATTGTCTATGTGAGTGTGAAGCGCCTGCGGATCCCATCCACATTCCAGCCTTTCAGCAGACGCGCTGAACCATCGTTTCCTGGCTCCAATCCCAGTTTGTTCTTACGCAAATTCTTTAAAAAAAAATGGAAAATATGCCTGTTGCGCCCGGCCGGAACCGACCGATCGCTACGTGTTAGGGGTGTGACTGTCTACGTGAGCGGCGCGACCCGGTGGGAAAGGGCCAGTCTGGCACAGCCTCAGATCCACTGCAACCATCCGAAGTGCAAGTGAGAGTAACCGGGAAAACCAGCACTCAGTTTCAAACCTGAACTTCAAATTCAAATCAAATAATCACACTCGCCTTGTGGGACAAGGAACTGAGCCAGTTGCGGTGTGTGAGGATTATATTGACATTGGGTGCTACACACACATTGTCACCCTTTATATAATCCCCACTGTAACTCCTGTTGTGTATGTGTCTGTGTGGAGGGGCGAGGCTGGCACAAGTAACTTCAGAAGAGTAGCTTGTGTTTTTACAAAGTTCGTGGCTAACTAACTTCAACTTCCAGATCTGTGCGATCCGGTAACAAGGACTGGAAAACCACAAATGTAAGAAAGGAGGGAGACAGAAAGCAGGCAACTATCGACCAGTTAGCCTAACATCTGTCATTGGGAAAATGCTGGAGTCCATCATTAAGGATGTGGTAGCAGGACATTTAGAAAATCATAATATAGTCAAGCAGAGTCAGCATGGTTTTATGAAAGGGAAATCATGTTTGACAAATTTGCTGGAGTTCTTTGAGGATGTAACGAGCAGGGTGGATAAAGGGGAACCAGTAGATGTCGTGTATTTGGATTTCCAGAAGGCATTCGATAAGGTGCCACATAAAAGGCTACTGCACAAGATAAGAGCTCATGGAGTTGGGGGTAATATATTAGCATGGATAGAGGATTGGCTAAATAACAGAAAACAGAGAGTCGGGATAAATGGGTCATTTTCAGGTTGGCAAACTGTAACTAGTGAGGTGCCGCAGGGATCAGTGCTGGGGACTCAACTATTTACAATCAATATTAATGACTTGGATGAAGGGACCGAGTGTACTGTAGCCAAATTTGCTGATGATACAAAGATAGGTGGGAAAGCAAATTGTGTGGAGGACACAAAGAATCTCCAAAGGGATATAGATAGGCTAAGTGAGTGGGCAAAAATCTGGCAGATGGAGTTTAATGTGGGAAAATGCGAGGTTATCCACTTTGGTAGGAAAAATAAAAAAGCAAATTATTATTTAAATGGGGAGAGATTACAAAATACTAAGGTACAGAGGGATCTGGGGGTCCTTGTACATGAATCACAAAAAGTTAGCATGCAGGTACCGCAAGTAATTAGGAAGGCAAATGGAATGTTGGCCTTTATTGCAAAGGGAATGGAGTATAAAAATAGGGAAGTCCTGTTACAACTGTACAGGGCATTGGTGAGACCACACCTGGAGTACTGCGTACAGTTTTGGTCTCCTTATTTAAGGAAGGATATACTTGCATTGGAGGCAGCTCAGAGAAGGTTCACGAGGTTGATTCCAGAGATGAAGGGGTT